>NW_027280975.1:90000-95323 GCF_046629955.1 Centroberyx affinis
AAGGTGACGTGAAAACACTGCAGACTGCTGATTGGTCAGAGAGAATCGTCATCATCGCGCGACACGGGACATCCTGCACAAACCCGCCATATTTAAATAGCCAAGCTACTGTAGCGGCCGCAGTTTTTTAACTTAATTTAGCTTAACTTAATTTTAATTTAATTAACTACTGTTCTGGCTTTCTATGTTCTTTTCAAATGAAGCCAGTCAGAGACTTCCAACACGCACATTTAAGTTACTTACCGTGAGATGAATTTGCTTGTAGGTCTCGTTGTACAGATGAGGTGAATGAATGTTTGAATATGTTATGTAAATGTGTATAACTATGGCGGCCTTACCTCAAGTTCAAATCAAAATAGCTTAACGTAGGTTAAAGAAAATTATTCACACGAAGTATCAAAGTATCAAAACAACAAACGGTAATAAAGATCCCCTTTACCCCCTAACTTCCTGTCATGGCGTCATATCCCCTTTACCCCCTAACTTCCTGTCATGGCGTCATATCCCCTTTACCCCCTAACTTCCTGTCAATGGAGTCATATCCCCTTTACCCCCCTAACTTCCTGTCATGGCGTCATATCCCCTTTACCCCCTAACTTCCTGTCATGGCGTCATATCCCCTTTACCCCCTAACTTCCTGTCATGGCGTCATATCCCCTTTACCCCCCTAACTTCCTGTCATCGCGTCATATCCCCTTTACCCCCTAACTTCCTGTCATGGCGTCATATCCCCTTTACCCCCTAACTTCCTGTCATGGCGTCATATCTCCCCTTTACCCCCTAACTTCCTGTCATGGCGTCATATCCCCTTTCCCCCCCTAACTTCCTGTCATGGCGTCATATCCCCTTTACCCCCTAACTTCCGGGGAAACAGGGGAAACACCAGATGATCCATCAGAGAGTGAGGAAGGAAGTCGGCCAGCTAACCGCTCTAGCCGCTCTGCTGTTTTTTTCATTCTATTGTTTTTATCGCTCACTCCTGACGGATCACGATTATTCCTTAAAAAAACTCCCATGATCCCACGCTGCTTCACGACATCATCAAACTACGTCTTTTGTTATTGTTTTGATTCAGAGACCCCTAGAGGCAGAAATGACATACTGTGCGAAACGTTCAGAAACACGGTGAACATCAGCCTCAGATCGGCTGTGGAGGCTTTACCCTCAGCCTCAGGAGAGATGACATCATCAAGATGACTGACAGGAGGGCGGGGCTAACAACACACTCCCTGTCTCAAGGAGAAAAGTTGCAGATTGTGGCTTTAAACTCTGTTCACACCGGACTTTATAATGTGCTTTGTGAAACACATCTGCACAGGATAATGAAATTCACTGACATCACATCACATGCCGACTGTATCAAGTCGAGATTTTACACTTTCTTCCTCTACAGATTCCACTGCTGCCTCCATTTTTCATGACAGGAGGAAGAGAGGAAATAGAAGAAGACGAAGAAGAAAAAGAATCTGATCGCGGAAAATAATTACCGGGTTCATTAGAAATATCAGCGTCCCTCTGCCTTCACCGAAAAATTCAGCAGGTCATTTGCGCTAAAAAATTTTCCTGTCCAAATTATCGACATGGCAGATTCACACGCAATTAAAATCACAGACAGTCTTCGCAATTATTACAAGTCTCTTCACGTCCCGAAGAAATATTAATCCTGTGCTTTAGCGAGGGAGGTGAAGCAGGGAGGAGGAGGAGGGAGGAGGAGGGGGAGGAGAAGGAGGAGGGAGAGGAGGAGGAGGAGGGGAGCTTGACGTGATGAAAGATTTAAGAGCTGGGGGAATTCAAAGGCTGAGTGACCTCAGGCCTTTCATTGTGTGTGTGTGTGTGTGTGTGTGTGTGTGTGGACCAGACAGGCGGAGAGAGAGAGAGAGAGAGAGAGAGAGAGAGAGAGAGAGAGGGAGGAAGGAACATGACTTGACTTCTTGACTTGACGCCTATTAACTAAACCGTAAGCAAAGCCACAGATGAAGATGATGCTTTCAAGTCATTTAGGCCTCATTAAGAGAGAGAGAGAGAGAGGGAGAGGTAGAGAGGGAGAGAGAGAGGGAGAGAGAGAGAGAGACAGACAGAGAGAGAGAGGGAGAGACAGAGAGAGGGAGACAGAGAGAAAGAGAGAGGTAGACAGAGGCACAGAGAGAGAGACAGAGAGAGAGTATATTGTTCTCAATAGCTCCTATTTCCAGAGTTTCCTGTTTGTCAGTATAAACAAACCAAAAAGCAGAACAATATATAAAATAATAAATATTCTGTTTCAATAAAATGTCAGTGTATTCAAGGAAACTCTTGAAACCAGTTGACTTGATTGACTGCATTGAATTTTCTGTTGCAGTGTAGTGTTGTGACGCTCTTTTCTCTTGCCTCAGAGGTCAGAGGTCAAAGGTCAGGGGTCAGAGGTCAGAGGTCAGGGTCTGGAGCTGGTAAGGAGTCAGTGTCTTGCTCAAGGACACTTCAGCAGAGTGGAAACAGGGGGTTTGAACCTACGTCATCCTATCACACCACCCTGCTGCCATTTTATAAGAGAATTAGTAGTCCAATAAACCGTACTGTAAACCATGAGGATGATGATCTGCTTATCTCAGGATACGATTCGATACACGATATGAGATTCAGGATTCAAAACAACCAGGATATGATGTTAGAATGTAAACAACAATTTAAAAATGTCATTACAAAGTGACAATAATGGTCAAGAGTCTCATTAGTGATTACTACAGCAGAATAACATGGAGCTGGCTGGGAAATATGGACAAAATCAAATATCACGATATTTTTGACCAAATCCCTCGATATCGATATTGCAACAATATTGTAGGGATGACTGTTGGTGCTTTCACAAAATATTTACACAATGAGATTTTTGATAAATAATCATCAGTAATGTGGATATAATGACTAAGTGGGTAAAGGCAAATAATAGAACAGCTAGAACAGTCTGGTAAGTTCGGAAAATGACATCACTTTACTGTAATGCAGCCTTTAAAACCAGGAAAAGACACTTATGCCATATCACCATATTACCATATCCAAAATCTAAGATGATATCTAGTCTCATATCACGATATCGATATAATATTGATATATTGCCCAGCCCTAGCTAATATCACCAATCATGTTCCTGACCCACGATACGGATTGTCCCTTCTTTGTATTGTGATATATTGTATTTCTGTATATCGTCTCATCCCTGGTTAACAGAGTAGAAAACAAACGCAGCAGACTGTTGCTGCTCAGACTGATCTGACTCTGAGCCGTCGCTCCGTTTTGTTTTGCAGAATAGAAATGCTTTGCTCTTCTCTATTATTGATGACACATGAATATTGTAGGAAATCAGGAGTGTGTTTCACATGTTCTCCTGTCTGCTGCCTGCAGGTTTGACCCTTCCTCACATTTCTGACTCACAGCAGCTCGCAATGCTGCTGCTGCCTGGACTGAAGCTTGTTCTACTGTTTCACTTACTGTAAGTCACTCCCAATAAGACTGACTGATTGATTGATTGATTGATTGATTGAATTCAGACAGACTCAAGAGACTGTAGCAGCTTGAGTCGATCTTTTTACGAATGTATTGATGTTACTCTCCCTTGGTCTATTTTGCGTTTATTTATACACATTATTACATATTTAAACAATTCATAAACGGCTGTAAATATCCAAAACATGCACCAGAGAAGTCCATATGTACAAGATAATACTTAGTTTTTGTCATTTACCCCAGAAGATGCAGTGGAAGACGCAGACGTTACTGAACTTTCACTGTTAAACTCAGCACAGCCTCTTTTGAGTTTCAACATCTGTCACCATTTAGTCTTTTAAACTATGGATTCATTCAAGTTGGTTGGTATTTGTTTGTGGACAGGAAAATAGAAATATAATTTGTGATCATCCATGTTTATCAGTTGTATAACCGGTTGAACCAATAGGGTGCATATGTTTGTGATATTTGTGATGTTTGTGATATTTGTGAAACTTGTTTTATGCATTTATTCATTTTTGAGACAAATCTGAGTCCAAACTAAACGGCTAACAGTGAAATCTGGATGAAGAATAAGAAGAATAAGAAGAAATATGCCACCAAACAACAAAATGGACGCAGGAATACAAGCTGCACCACCGATGAAGGTGTTAAAGGTGCTTCAGGGTGGATTTCCCCTTAAATTCTCTTAATCCAGGAGTCTCCACTTTACTTTCCTCTCTGTCACTGTGATGGATTTCACCTCGTCTGTCTGGAGCTTCTGGCTCCGCTCCTGATGAAATGCGACCGGCCAGCGTCCTCTAATGCAGTGATTCTCAACCTTTTTCGTATCAAGGAGCCTAATTTAGTCCACATTAGAGCCACAGACCCCCATTTGATGAGATTTTGTCTCTCCAACCCAAATCTGAGAATATTTTTATTGTTAGATATGATTTTGCCCAGAATTCCATGACTATCTGTATTGTAGGTAGAGAGATAACAGAGAAACTATTATCAAAACAGTCATTCTTCTACATTCTCTAACTGTGTTAACTTGTTGCAAATGGAATAATGATGAAGTTTAACGATTCATCAGTTTACTAGGGACCACCTGGAACTCCCTCAAAGACCCCTGGTTGGCCCCCGGACCCCACGTTGAGAACCACTGCTCTAATGCAAATGTTTTCAGTGTATGTATTAGGCTACATTTGTAAAGACAAATGAAAGATATCTTGAAATAATGCAGTCAATGCAATCACTGGCATCAAGGTAATGTTACTCAATTCAAGATTAATTGGTGAATTCATTGTGAATTTGTTAATTTGTAGACTGATTTAAGTTTTTTTAAGTGAAGTGAAGATTTTGAGTCAAATTTCCCCTGAAGACGGACATTTCTTGCAGTGTAGGACTCCATATGACGAGTCAGCAGCCACAGCCCATCATTTACATTTGGATGATGGCTGGTGGCTCGTTTCCCACCCTGACCTTTGACCCCCGTCAGTCAGACAAGCCTTAACGGAAAAAACTAAAAGGGGAATTCCACTCAATTTAACAATCTGTATATGTGACTGTGGTCCAGGACGGTCCAGTCAAAGCCTGAGAACATGAACCTCTTCCTCCTGAAGCCAGAGACGACAGAACAGACTCAGCCCTGAGATGTTGTTACGACTGTGGTCGTAATTTTTGTTAAAATGTGTGTGTGTCTGCGTTATGTAAATAGGTGTGTGCGTGGACAAGGAGGCAGGTGATTGGCTGCTTCAAGAGGAAGTCTGCTACCGGCCACACTTCTGACCCTGATGTTGTCTGATCGTGGTTCTGTTCCCTTCTTTTGGAGTTAGCTGGGGTGGAGTGGCAGTTTGGTTAA
>NW_027280976.1:0-89870 GCF_046629955.1 Centroberyx affinis
ATTGTGTTCAGCCTGTGTATTACAAAATGCGGCAGGTTATTACAAAATGCGAGTGTTATTACATAATGAAGCGAAAATTGATTGCATTTTGTCGAGTTATTACATAATGCGGTGTTATTACATAATGCGGTGTTATTACGTAATGCGTTGTTACACACCCTGTTCGGAAAAAAATAAAACAGAGGCATCCCTAGCTTCAAAGGTCTTCAGCATGAGACAGTACTCCACCAGTGAAAATGACATCAAAATATATTAGTATTTGCTCTTGGATAAACAAAAGAATCCGTTGCCTAAAAAGGGATTTTAGAAGAGCCAAACAGAAGTGAAAAAGTTTATTACCAACATATGGAGGACTTATGACTATCCTATAAAAAAAAAAAAATAAAAAAAAATCCTAGAATATTTAGAATGTAACATATTTGAAAATGTTCAGTCTGGTTTTTGTCAGCAGCACAACACTGAAACTGCCCTTTACTTGCCAACATTGTGAATTATATCCTGATGGATGCTGATGTTGAGTTGCATCACCTTTTGTCCAATCCTAGAAGGTCAAATGGCAAATTCCATGTAAGATGCTGCTCTTGTAATATGGCCATTTTGATCAGCAAATGTTACATAACCTCGTACAACATCATTCAAGATATTTTCTGAATTTTTACAATCCACAGGTACCTACGGCACACATGTGACATTAGTAAAACTTTACTCTTCCATAGTACAAAATGATCATAATATTCTTGTGGGGCTTTCGAAAACTCGCTTGACGGTAGGGCTGTATGATATGGTTGAAATCAATATCATGATAATCATAAGGATTTTTCTCGATATCAGTATATATCACGCAAAATCATGTTAAATAATCAAATGAACGTTCATCTCATTGAACCGAATGGTAATGTTAGGTGTGAACTGAAATTTTCAAATAATATTCCTACCATACCTCATTTTATCAGAGTTTTTAAGTAAAATTTGCTTGTCATCATCAATTAAGACAGCAGAAATGTATGTCACGATATTAAAATATCTTCATATCATCATGATATGATTCCACTGAAAGACGATAAATGATCATATTGAATTATCGCCCAGCCCTAATGTGAGAGTTGAAATTTTATTGAAATATGAGCTGCTTGGTGGATCACTTGTAAGATCACCTGTGGGTCCTAATGATTCAGAATTTTTTTTTTTTCTATAACCAGTCTTCTCTCCTTCATCTCCATCACTCCTTCATGACTGAAGGTTTAAACCTCTTTCTTTAAAAATGTTTTTTTCCTGCTTTATTAGACCGTTGGACAGTATAGAGAGACAGGAAAGATGGAAAGATTCTTTAACCTTTTCCTCTTCTTTATCTCCAACCTTCATGGCTGAAAGGTTTAAACCTCCTTTAAGCTTCTCCTCTCCTTCATCTCTATCTCTATCTCTCCCTCATGGCTGAAGGTTTAAACCTCCTTCTTTAAGCTTCTCAATCTCCTCCATGACTGAAATTGATTCAACAGGTAAATCAATAAGGGATCAGAGCTTTCACCTGGATTCACCTGATTAGTGTATTTCATGGAAAGAGCATGTCAATGTAAACTGGTTTGTAGAGAGGAAGACAGGAGAAGCTGGAGCTGTCATATATTTCATATTTATTAATCCATATTTAAGTAAGCAATCACTACTGTTACTAACATCTGTAAGTGACAACTGTAAGTAAATCCATACGGTTTTTTTTTCTTTTTTTTATTAACAAAAGGATAATATACAAACATTCAGGTAAACAATAGCAGCACATATATCAAATTTAAGGACACAAATGTATATGAGGAACATAGAGGGAAAATATAAAAGACAGTTACATAAAAATAAGAAATAGGAGTACACATATACATAAATATAAACATATTTAGTCAGAGGTTTCAGGGAAAAAAGTTCCATAATGTTTCAATAGCGTATTACTTTTTTGTTGTTTACTAAACCGAGTGATTTAAGTAGAGGATTCAGTTCTAGGAGAAAAGGTGAGATCTTAGGAAGTGATTTTGAAAACTTTTGTTTGTGAATGAAAAAAAAAAAAAAAAAGTAATCCATACTCTTCCCCATATTTCTCATACAGTCGGCTCAACGTGTTGAAATGGTTGCCTGCATATGTTTATATAACCCCCACCACAATTGATCATATTCTGTTTTTATTATTATTTTTGTTGGTTTTATAATTTTTGTTTTTGTTGTTATGACTTTTACTGCTGCAATGACCCAATTCCCACACGGGGGGATCAACGATGTTTCATCTGTTTAAATGAAAGAACTGGCGTGCTCAACTCACAGTCTTTAGAGTGTAAGGGGTGCCAACCCAAAAATCACAAAAATAACAAATGAAGTGGTCAGCACTCACAGATAAGTGTATATCACTTCTTTAATGAGCACAGCAGCAAAAAGATGGACGCGTTTCAGCCCCAGGCTTTCCTCAGCGTTACTGAAACAGTTGTGGGTGTGTGACCCCTAATAAACAGCAGCCAGGAACCTGCTGGTGATTACAACCAGCTGATACAAATCATCCAAACAGGCATCAAAAAAAAGTACTAATAAGAAAAATAATAGAAATGAAGAAAATCTGAGACAGTTTAAGCCATCAGAGGAGATATATCACATTATGTGATTACAACAACCAGATAGTGACCGATTGATTGATTTATTGATCTGTAACCTCATCATGTGCAGAATCTCCATAATAAATAGCCTACAAATGCATGTACATAAATACAAACAACCATCCACAAGAAACAAATATTAGTCCGAAAAATATCAGTAAGAAAAATAGTAATCAGAAAAAATTAATAATCAAAGGAGGAAATATATCACATTCTGTGATTACAACAGCCAGATGAGTGACTGATAGATCTACTCGATATATCACACATGTGATTGTAACAGACAAATAAGTGACTGATAGATTTACCAAATATCTCATATATTGTGATAGTAACAGTCAGATAAGTGACCGACAGATTTACACGCTAACAATAAAAATGCATGTATGTATATACAGTATGTAGACCAATCATGTGCAAAACCTTCATAGAAAATGCAAATACATATACATAAGAAAAATAGTAACAAGAAAAAATATCTAATAAGAAACAGGAGGGAAAAGATCACAAACTGTGATTGCAACAGCCAGATAAGTGACTGCTGGATTTACACACTAATTATATCACATTCTGTGATTGCAACAGTCAGATAAGTGAACAATAGGTTTGCACACTAACAATAAAAAATGTATGTATGTAAATATGCATATACATCAATAATACACATATTCATAAAAAACAAGACAACAGCAATTCTTCGTTTAAGCCTCTAGGATATTCGGTTTGTAAGTAGTGTATCCAGTATGCCTCTCTTTGGAGAAGTTTCTTCTCCCTATCAGAGGATCATCTTATGTTATCCCATCTTATGCTATTCTGCCATTTGATTTCAGAAAGAAAAACCGAGGAGGACAGGGCGAAGTGTGAAGCCAAGAAGCCCAGGACAGAGTGTCAGGGAGCTGGGGAGTCCAGCCGCCCTCAGCCCCTCTCAGACGCTACTGACACACTGCAACCAGCAGAGGGCAGCAATGACAACAAGACGGCAAAAGAGGAAGAACAGGGCAGGAAAGCAACAGGCCTGGGGAATGATGATGATGATGATGATGAAGGATCAACTAATTATGTTGTAAAGAGGATATTCTCAGTTGTCAGTGAGACAGAGCCATACATCTTGGACATTGATTTGGATTTCTTTTCCTGTAAGAACCCCTTCAAGGAATTGTACACACAGGTATATCTCTCTTCTATTTACCTCATGCTTATCTCCCAGCTCTGTGGCTGGTTCAGAACGCTGGTTTGATCACTCTGATCCATTATTAACCACATACATATTTAGCCAATCATCTACTCCATACTGCCTTTGTGTAATAAGGCAAGAAAGATGCAAGATACAACAAAATTTTTAGTTTTTTTTTCTCAGAATTCTGACTTTATATCCCTGAATTCTGAGATTTTTTCTCACAATTCTGACTTTTTATCTCAGAATTCTAACTTTTTTTCTCACAATTCACAATCTCTGAAGTATGACTTTTTTTTCACGATTCTAACTTTATAAAGTCTGAATTCTTAGAAATAAAGTCAGAAGTGGAAGAAATAAAGTCAGAAGTGGAAGAAATAAAGTCAGAAATGGAAGAAATAAAGTCAGAATTCTGAGAAATAAAGTCAGAAGTGGAAGAAATAAAGTCAGAAGTGGAAGAAATAAAGTCAGAATTCAGAGAAATAAAGTCAGAAGTGGAAGAAATAAAGTCAAAATTCTGAGAAATAAGTCAAAATTCTGAGAAATAAAGTCAGAAGTGGAAGAAATAAAGTCAGAATTCTGAGAAATAAAGTCAGAAGTCGAAGAAATAAAGTCAAAATTCTGAGAAATAAAGTCAGAAGTGGAAGAAATAAAGTCAGAAGTCGAAGAAATAAAGTCAGAAGTGGAAGAAATAAAGTCAGAAGTGGAAGAAATAAAGTCAGAATTCTGAGAAATAAAGTCAGAAGTGGAAGAAATAAAGTCAAAATTCTGAGAAATAAAGTCAGAAGTGGAAGAAATAAAGTCAGAATTCTGAGAAATAAAGTCAGAATTCTGAGAAATAAAGTCAGAAGTGGAAGAGTCAGAATTCTGAGGAAAAAAACTCACAATTTAGTCGTTTTTTTTATTTTATTGAGTGGCGGGAATGGGCTTCCATAAGTTCCTTACCTGCTCACCCCATATGGCTGAAAACACTTTAAATTAAAGCCGGGACCACAATAATCGTGTCAGTTCGCATGCAAAACATTGTCCAAATACACACAGAGTTCACTGTAGGTTGAAAGTTTTTAAGTATTTGTAAAATCTGGTTTCATGAATTGACCTGGGCTCCATGTTGTCTCTATGTGGTCAAGGAAGAATACGCCATCCTCAAAGAGCTCTACAGCTTCAGAAGACCCAGCCCAAACGCTGATGAGGTGAGAGAGCGCGACACCTGATAATCATACAAGTTATATCCTGGAACTGATCGCAGATGCACTGAAACAACACAAAATACATGCATGGATCCCATAGTCCAAAGGTATTTAAACCAAATTCAAGATATGTTTCAGAAAGATATGGATACATTTGAATTTAAATTTGCCACTTGTACGTGCAGGGCTTTTATTTTCAAAGAAAAAAAGACAAGGCAAAGACAGGAGGCGCTGTTTCGCTTTTTACATTTGGATAACCATTTACATTTTGCCACCTTTACAACATAATATTGTCTTTGATAATGAAATTTAAAATGCCCTATTAGAGAGTGCAAAATCATATAAGGTAAATGACATATCAATTATAATTTTGACACCATTATTGCATAATCACATGAAACACATCTATGCAGTTTGGGAAATACATTTTAATTTTCCAATTTGCATCATCATTTGAATAAAGCTAAAAATAAAGCGTGCAAATCTCTGTTTAAATGAAATGTCAATACTAGTATAGGAATTGTCGAATCAAATGCAAATGACATTTTTGAATTTGAATTGTCATTTTGAGTCAAAAACTGCACATACAAGTGGCAAATTTAAATTCAAATGTAGGATTACATAGCCATTTTACATATGACATTTCCATTTGAATTATGCATGCGATACGCTTCTATAGAAAGACACATTTTAAACCTTGACTTTGTATATTGTATATTTGGAATAGTAGAGAAGGACAGTATGGAATATGTGATTCCCCTATGGATGTAATTTGAATCCCGTTTCAGAGGTTTTAAAAGGTATACAGTATATGAATAACCACCCTCTCATATCACTACCAAGATTATTATAGTTTTGCATTTTTCATTAGTTTTTATTTTTATTTTGTTTTGACTTTTTGTTTTCAATTTCAGTTTAGTTTTAAGTAGTTTTTAAAGTGGGTTTGCTAGTTTAGTTTTTATTTTTTGAAAATGCTTAGTTTTAGTTTAGTTTTTATTAGTTTCAGTGTTAGTTTTAGTCTTTTTTTGTAATATGGGGTATTTGTCAGGAGCGAGATTCAAAAATTCAAAATACCAGGCTTATGTATGAAATAAATTGACAAAGATGAAAACTAAAGACATTTTCTCTATAATTTTAGTTTATTTTATTGTTTATTGTTTTATTGTTTTATTTATTGTTTTGTAAACACACAATACAGTTTCAGTTAGTTATCGTTTTTTTGTAAAGCCTCGTTTTTATTTTTGTTTCAGTTAACGAAAATGTTTTTTCACACCTAGTTTTCGTTATTTCGTTAGTTTTCGTTAACGATAATAACCTTGATCACTACATAGGAAAATAAAGAAGGTGCGCTTTCACACAATTTTACAGGGAAAACCTCTGTTAATGCAGGTGATCTCTTTTTTTTTATTATTATCTTTGAACACTCAGGAATTGGACTCGGATGCCTACCATACGGAAAACATTTGAAGACTCTAATACCCACGATGCCTTGCAATCAGATAACTCAGCGCATTCTTTGTTACACTGTGGTAATCTGTTCATTGCAGCTAGCAGCTATATTTCAGTACTACATAGCGTACGGGGCAGTGGTATAAAATGCTTTACTAACTAAGCTATTAACTACGCTATTAATTTATACATTATTTAAGTCATCTTTATAAACTATTAAATAATGTATAAATTAATACCTTCGTTAACATGAACAAAATGATTACCAGACACATTAGTTAACTGTTAATTAAGGGTTAGTTAATGCTTATTAAGCATTAACTAACCCTTAACTTAGTGTACCCTTATTGTAAAATGTTATATAGTAATAAATTAGGGCTGAACGATTTTGAAAAAATATCTAATTGCGATTATTTTGACTGATATTGCAATTGCGATATGATTTGCGATATTAGAGGGAATGATCATTTTTACATCACTATTCTCATTTTCATTGAAAAACGTATTAAAATGATTATGGTGTGATTTTTGCGAGGATCTGTACCAAACCAAGATGTTTTCCTAAGTCTGTAGAATATGATGTGTAGGCCAGGACATCTCTGCAGCACCACAATATTTCATTTAAAATGGTATTTTGACACACATTTCGCCTTTAACAAATATTGTGCCTCCTGCGATTTAAAAATGCAGTAGGCCATATTGCGATTTCGAGTTTTAGAATTACTAAAATTTTGATGTTGATTTTGATTTTGATTGTTCAGCCCTATAATAAATTACATGAATTTCTGGAAAAAAATTGGTTGTTTTAATCTTAGCCTGCTGGGCCAGTGAAAGTATACTAGGGGCAAGTGGAAGTGTGACCTACTGGTCCAAACCAGAATCCAAAATTTCTTAACATCGAGTGCTGGTGTTTATTTTATTTTGGCTAACTTTAGACCTCTGTGTGTGTGTGTGTGTGTGTGTGTCCAGGAGGAGCTTAGTGAGTGTGCGGATCATCGTATCCATCAGTTAGAGGACCTGGAGGCGGCGTTTGCTGATCTGCTGGAAGATGATGGAGAAGAGACCGTTACGCGCTGGGCCAACAACCCTGGGTAATGTTCATGTGGACTATTATATATATGAAATATATATGTGAAAATATCGCGTGAAATATCGCAATATTCGATAATGCCCGAGCCTAGTTTATTTTTTTTATTTTTTTTATTTTTTTTAGAAGTGTCCGCTATTGTAGTATGGGGGGGTCCTGGCAGGGCTTGAGGGTCTAATCCACAGTTCAAGTATGTATAGGTGGCGGGGGGGGGGGGGGGGGCACTGGTGTCACCGGCAGTAGGGGGAGGTTGTTATCTGGGTGAGGATGTGTCCGTGTGTGTATGTATGTATATTGGTTTGTGTTACATGGGTATAGTGATATTGATAAATGGGGTCCAGCATATGGGAAATTAGTCTATTTGATTGTTTTTTAATGCTATTTGTCTTTCTGTTGTGATATAGTCAGATAGTAGAAGGTGCCACTGGGATGTTGAGAGGTTATTTCTGTCTTTCCAGTTCAGGAGGATTGTCTTCTGAGCGATTGTTAGAGCGACCAGTATGGGATTTTCATATTTCAGTGGCGGTTCAACTGATGAGAGATCTCCTAGCAGACATACAGATAGGGAGGCTGGAATGCTGCGACCTATGGTTGAGGATAGTGTATGTGTGATGCTTGTCCAGAATGTCTGGATGGGTGGGCAGAGCCAGGTGGCATGAAGGTAATCATCTCTAGTGTTTAATGTGCAGTGTATGCAGGTGTCGTTGTCTGTGAGTCCCATTTTGTGTAGTTTATATTGGGTGAGGTGAACTCTGTGTAGAATTCTGTATTGAATAAGTTGCAGTTTGGAGTTATGGGACATTGAGAAGATGTTGTTGCAGATGTGCATCCAGGAGTTGATATCGATGGTAACAGCTAGGTCTTTTTCCCAATCTTGGACCGGTCGTGGGAGATTATTGTCTGTTTTTATTAAAAGTTTGTACATTTTTGAAAAGGGTTTTTTCTGAGTGGCTATAAGTTTGAGTTGATTGAACAATGGGGGTGTTTGCAGAGTGTTGTTTGATGTGCTGATTTTTCCTTTTAAACAGTGTTTCAGTTGTGAATATTGTAAGAAGCTGTTACCACCGATATATTTCTGTTTTAGTGTTTCGTAGGGTATGAGTGAGCCATGTTCAAATAAGTGTTCCAGATGTGTAATTCCTACTTTTTTCCATGAATTGAATGATAGTGGTTTGTTTTTGATCTGAAAGTCAGGGTTGTGCCAGATTGGGGTAAATTTATTTGAAGATGTGGGGTGTCCAGTGATTTGGTTGGATTTCCACCAAGCTGTCAGAGTCGCTGCTATGAATGGGTTTTTGAAACAGTTATGTTTTTTAATTGACTTGGTAAGGAACGGGAGATCTGATATTTAGAGATGCACCGATTGCAATTTTCTTGGCCGATTCCGATTTCCGATTTTTTAAAAGTCTGACCTGCCGATTCCGATTTTGGCCGATTTCGATTTTCTTTCTAAGAACTATAATTGACAGCACACACAAACATTTTTGTAACTTTTCTTTAATGGAAAATTAAAATTCAGTTGTATGTTCATAATAAAACATTGACTATTAATAACTTACATTTTCTCCAAAACTGCACCAGGTTACAGGACCTTCTCTCACTCTCACTCAAACAAATCTCAAAATAAAAAAGTGCTCCAGGTTACCGGACAGAGCTTTTTTGAACAAATAAAATCCAAATGAAAATGAATTGCAGTATATCCCACTTTATACTTTCCCGAAAGAAAACAGGTGCAACAGATCTATATAACAACACACAGACTATTACTATTATGGACTATTATACAACAGGTAGTTCCGACCAAGCAATCTGATTGGTCAACTAGACATTTAGAACGTGATCAAATCAGCATGACAGCACACCTAGCCGTGCTCATCACTAAATATTACTCCGCCATATTATCATACAATATATTTAAATATAACTCTGTTCAGCCTTGATGTTACCAGACGCTCTGGCATCCTCCATCAGCTGTGCCGGTGAGTCGGTGACACGGCGCTACTAGCTTAAAAATACATGTGAAGTTTGCGGATGTAGCAGCTAAATCTGTCCATGGAAAAATTATTTTTTTCAGCAGATATCTTAGTTACAACAAGATTGAGCTAGCAAGGCAGTTTTGTGTTTATATGTGTGGTATTTATTCAGTTTGGGAAATCCCACGATCTCTAGAAAGCATTAGCTCAAGTTGGCTGGCTGACTCAACAGGGACTAGAAATCGTCTCTGTTGCTAGGTCGTTACTAAGGGTCGGCCTACTTGCTGGAGTAGTAAACTAGGTTCCATTACATAGGAGTCTACTGACGTGACTGATTGTTTTCCAGTTATTAGTCAGACCCCATGTATTTCCAGGGAAACGGAGATAACACTAGCAAAAAGTTTTTTATTTTGAGAGCGAATTGCCCCACAATATGAATACATTTTGATTATATCTTTTATTTTGTTGGTAACTGTTGTATAATCGCAATATTACACTCGAGGGTGTGCTTTACCGTCATTATTGGCATCCTCTCGTGTAATATTGCTTAATTACAGCAGAGTTTTTACTGTTGTCTTAAATTTGACCGGCACAGAATCGGATATATGAGACTGATCGGCCGGTCACCGGTCATGGCCGATCAGCTGAAAACCGGCCGATTCCGGTCACCGGCCGATCGATCGGTGCATCTCTACTGATATTGATAATTCTTGGCAGTCATGTTGTTCTATATCCAGCCAGGGGGTGGTGATTGTTGAGTCTCTTGCAACCATATGAGTATATACTGAAGATGATTTGCAAGGTGGTAGAATCGGAAATTTGGGGCGGCTAGGCCTCCACAATCTCTCGGTTTCTGCAGGGTGGATAGTTTGATTCGTGGTTTGTTATGTTTCCAGTAGAATTTAGTTATGCCCGAGCCTAGTTTAGAGCTTGACATTTATGCTTGAACCCAAATTTGGGTGGGTCAAGTCAGGTCACATTTCTTATTTTATTATTCAGGTTAAATATATTGTACATTTCAGGCTTTAGTCTGCATAAAAGTATCATACTTCCTAGCCTTGACTTGTTTTTGGTGCCGATTTGTCATTTGTGTGTGTGTGTGTGTGTGTGTGTGTGTGTGTGTGTGTGTGTGTGAGAGAGAGAGAGAGAGAGAGAGAGAGAGAGAGAAAGCGAGAGAGAGAGAGAGAGAGAGAGAGAATCTTACTAACTTTTACATGTGGTTTCAGGATGGCTTCGCTAGCCCAACTGGTTTCCAGTTTGAAGTCAAGAAACCAATCTCCTGACTATGAAATGGTAATAATAATACTAGTATTATAATATACTAATATTCTGCTATTACTACTACTAAGGCTGGGTATTGGCAAGGACCTCACGATACAACATGTATCACGATATATTGCGATACGATACATATTGCGACACATTGCAATACTCTACATAATTTACTGAAAATTTAAAAATAGAGCTGAAAATACAACTTGCTGTGTACCACCTGGGTAGTCTAATATGTACATCACATTATATTGATAACCCAGCAGACAAACTGAGTCAAAACTATTTAATTCAAAGGGATTTGAGGAAAATTTAAGGACATTTTAAATCCGTTTAAAACATGAATAATTTTTTTTAATGTATCGATACGAGGGGCTGGAAAATCGATACAGTATCATGGAAAAAAATGTTGCAATACTCAGCTGTATCAATTTTTTTGCACAGCCCTAACTACTACTACTGCTACAACAATAATAATAATGAGATCTCTTCTTATTTTTGGAGGAAACTCCATGCTAAGTGTCAGAAAGAATCCATACTGCTACATACTAGAGATGGCCTATCTGGATTTATGGGGATAAAGCAATTGCCAATCTCATGTAAGCAGCATCAGCCAATATTGATATTGATCCTCATCTATGGGGCACTTCAGATTTTTAGAACTTTCACCGACACCGGAGGAATCATTTAAGGACATTTTAGGACAGAGAGAGATACAGCCAAGTGTCATCAGCATATTAGGGGAAGGCAAGCAAGCTGATATGTCTTTCCCTTTTCTTTTCTGTGCTTCCCTCCTCACTCTATCCAACCCTTTCATCTCCTACCCTCCTCCTTCAACCCTCTTTCTCTCCCCATCTAACCTCTTCTCTCTCTCTCTCTCTCTTTCTCTCCGTCTCAGGTCCATCAGGCTGGGTTAACCTGTGACTACTCTGAGCTTCCTCACCACATCAGCACCGAGGAGGAGATCGACAGACTGATCTCAGCAGTACAACTCATTCTAAAGGCCCTGCCCAAACCTACACTGGTTACTGTTTCCAGGTAAATAAAACTCTCACACACACACACACATTTGGCTTGCTATACATATGATGACCTGCCATTGACTACATTCATTCCCTAACTCCTAACCTTTAAGGAAACACATACAGTACATCTAATGTAGTAGGTCCTTAGGCGGATTATCAGTGCTTCTGACTGGAAATACCAATGCTTCTCAGTAGGGCTGGGTGATAATTCAATATTATCGTTTATCGTCTTTCAGTGGAATCATATAGTGATGATATGAAGATATTTTGATATCGTGACACACATTTCTACTGCCAAAATTGATGATGACCATCACATTTTACTTAAAAACTCATAAAATGAGGTATGGTAGGAATATTATTTGAATATTTCGGCTTTGTTTGACATCACACCTAACATTACCATGCGGTTCAATGAGATGAACATTAATTTGATTATTTAACGTGATATTGCATACATGAACCATATCGTGATATTGATATCGAGAAAAATCCTTATGATTATCATGATATTGATTTCAACCATATCGCCCAGCCCTACTTCTCAGGTATTTTTGGTTTCCCATGTCTGGGATTGAGGATTTACTCCATCAAAATTGTGTCAAGGGGATGACTCTCTGTTGGTTCCACCCTCCCCCCTTCTCAGGGACAAGGCTGTTTTAGAGTTTTCCATTTTTAAGCACTGTGATTGGCCTGAAGGTCCAAACACTGCCCAGCCTGCAAACTTTGGTGTAAAAAAAAAAATCAGTTGTGTAAGAAATTCTTGCGTGTCTAAAATTAGAATTAGGATTAAGTTTAGGTTAGTCTAAGTGTAAGGTTAAAGGATAAGGCTGGTGTTTTTTAATGCATTGCTTACCGTCAACAAATCCTATGAAAATAACAAAATCAACAATGCGTTTGCTCTACTCCCGTTACTTTCTGACTTCCCACGTATTGTTTTTAGCCGTCAACCCAGAAGTCATTGGCTCCAATTGTAAGCTAAAAACCTTTAAATACAGCTCACAAAGACATAGTTTACATTTTAAAAATCGCTAACTGTTACCACAAAAATTCAGACTGTTGTAGTTATTATCAAATCAAATTCAAATGGGAACAAATTCTTCATTACTCCGGGGACTATTTTCTGTGCTACGGAACTACTTTCCTGAGATCACAAACGTGTTTACAGCCGCCTTATTAAGTTGTTTGAGGAAAAAGTCGGCCGGCCCGGTGCATCGTGATGATGAAATATGCTGCCAGAGCAACGGCATGGCTCTAATTGTTTTTTTTAATACAGTGGAGTTCTATGTTACACTATAACTAGTGTAACACAGTCAGAAGCTGCTATTGTCTGTTCTACTGCAGCTTTGCCCTACTTACCAGAAATCATAGGCTCCCATTGTTTTAAAAAAATACATTTAAATAGTAATTACTACTTTATTACTTTGGTTTTAAACTAAAACTGTAGCTGCGTTCCAAAATATCTACAAATGACAATGATCCAGTTTTCAAATTTATTATTATTATGTTATGTGATTGGTCAGGTGTAATGGAGGCCCTTGATATACCACACCAGGGCCTTATGCATAAAACTAGGGCTGGGCGATATGGACAAAATCAAATATCACAATATTTTTGACCAAATATCTCGATATCGATATTGCGACAGTATTATAGGGATGACTATTGGTGCTTTTACAAAATATTTACACAATGAGATTTTTGATAAATAATCATCAGTAATGTGGATATAATGACTAAGTGGGTAAAGGCAAATAATAGAACAGCTAGAACAGTCTGGTAAGTTCAGAAAATGACATCACTTTACTGTAATGCAGCCTTTAAAACCAGGAAAAGAACACTTATGCCATATCACGATATTATGAAATCCAAAATCTAAGACGATATCTAGTCTCATATCACGATATCGATACAATATCGATATATTGCCCAGCCCTACATAAAACTCTGTGTAGATTCAAAACTAAAAATCTGTGTATGCATAAAAGGGGAAATATGCGTACAGTCTTTTTGTCTGATTCATAAAACCCTGTGTACATGTGTTCACGCGCGATTTATCATTATGAATCACCACTTGCTCAATTAGCCATAAATGGATGTCAACACGCCCCTGTTTAAACTGATTTAGACATAAATGCCAATCATCATCATGGAACATCAGAGTCATTCTCTCATCAGCCCTAAGGTTCACATGTACACTTTCAAACCTTGCGCAGTTGTTACATCGTCTAATTTCCTAGCCTTTAATAAGAAAATAATGCCGGTTTCTACATCATTTCACACAGACACAGTATAATTTTATGTCCGGGTTAATGTATTCTTGACAATGTAGGATGCAGTGGAAGTAACTTCACCAATGCCGACATCATTGGCTTGTGTCTTCATGTGCTGTTGAGCCATTAAAATTTAGATTGGATCAATTTGTAATGAAGATTAAGATTAAGAAGTTTGTGTCTCTCTGTGCGTTTGTTTTTGTCTGTGTGGGTGTGTGTGTGTGTGTGTGTGTGTGTATGTATGTGTTTAGAGTCTAGTTCAAAGACTAATCTCAGAGCCACAGATCACACCTTGTAGAAAGTGTAGTAGTAGAGTAGATAGACAGGCCTAATAATTCCATAATTTAACTGTATATGTGTTTTTTTTCCAGGTCCAGTCTAGATGAATACTGCCCAGCAGAGCAGGTGAATTCGATCCAAAACAGAGTACTGGCTATACTGGAGAGCCTGTATGGAGCATTGGACTTACATAAGGACTACGACAACACCAGCACAGAGGCTGAGGGCAGCCAACCACAGGCCTCCTGACACACACACACACACACACACACATACTTGGACACTGACACACACACCTAGACACATATCACTGTTGGACTTGATGGAGATCCTGTTTGAATGACATAAAAATAAAATCATACTCCCATATACACACATGTAACATTCACACACACGCTGCACCTACTGCAGACATGTTTGAATTAAACTTGAAATACATGTGTATGTCAGTTGAACATGTTTTGAGCTGGTTTGTCTTGTGTAGTGTAGGAAATGCTTAACATTTGAAACAGCTATGGTAGACGTTCTCCATCCTGCATCTATCCTGTATTAGCACTGCAGAAGACACTGTGGACATTCAATTTTAGAATGTTATGCTGTGGAAAGTAAATGGGCTTATTTTAACAAGTGTTTCTGAACCATTCTTTTGAACGTGAAGACAAGAGAACAAAGTTAAATTTTTCCAGGTAATTCCTCTTGGGTAAGATGCTTAAAGCTGCACTAGTCCAAATTTTTGTGTAAAAATTCAGCCTTTGCACTAGACACTTCATCTTGCCCTGGCACCAGTCTGGATCAGAGTATATGATGGCTGGATTGAGGGAGGTCATCTGACGATATTTCAAGGGGCTCTTCTCCTGAACGTTCCTCAATGCATTCCATTCTGAACTCAAGACAGAAAGCTCTCCTATGCTGGGTTTAGTCTGCTGCTGGAGTTCCTGGCAAGGAGGGTGGAGAATAACCTTTTATTGCTGCCACAGACATGATTCCATTATCAGCATCCAGATCATAATTGGTTATTCCCACAATACCTTATAACAGCCTCTGCTCCAATGCCAATGTCGACATCCATCGGGCGGACCCTTGACTTCTTGTCAGTGACATCAAGTCGGACCATTCGCTAAGCTGTAATGTCATGGAGAAGTTCTCTCTTGATGAATCGCCTCAGCAAACTCTGCAAACTTTGTTTACTACACTCCATACCGAAGTTATTACTTCGGTATGGAGATAAGTTATCAGTTCTCATAAGCATTGCAGCAGTAGTGCTATAGGCTATCCATTAGTGAATGTACAAAATCATTGAATTCAAGTGCAATGATAACAAGACAATCATTACCTTCAGCAGCTCAGCCAGGTCGTTAGCAATAAATGGCATCGCAGGCTCATCAGTTTGGTATTTTGTGAGAAATGGCGTGAAGGTTCTGGAAAGTGCCATGAAAAAGTGCAACTTGGCCGGGATGAGGGGATCCTTGGTTGCCTCTGCAATGTTGTCATATGAGGAGGTGTCAGCATTAGGGAGCTTCTTTGCCACAGAACGGCAGAGCGAAGATTGTTGTCTTGGTCAGAATGGAGAAGTCTTCTCTTCTTGCAGGCATGTTTAAAGAAGTGGTGTGCAAAGCCCTCAGAAGCTTCTTGATCTGCCACCTCGTGAATCCACACTTGCATCGTGGAGAGTATGGAGGCCACAGCTCCCCACAACTACCAGCTTAACATTGGGCCCATCTATAGATCATCTTCCTCAAGTCAAGGTCCTGCACACACTCCTGAAAAAAAAGGTTTAGACTGTAGTTTGTGTGTGTGTGCTATATATCTAATGAGCTGCCAAGCAATGATGCCATTATATTGATAACTCAGCAGACAAATTGAGTCAAAACTATTTAATTCAAAATTTCCATTCCAATTTATTAGAACGGTATTTGCATTGCACAGTTGCACACTGTCACTGAACACACTGAACTGAAATGTAGATGCCATAACATCATATGAAAATAAAGTGCATATTAAGTATTCTCATTGTGTCACTGAACACACTGAACTGAAATGTAGATGCCATAACATCATATGAAAATAAAGTGCATATTAAGTATTCTCATTGTGTCACTGAACACACTGAACTGAAATGTAGATGCCGTAACATCATATGAAAATAAAGGGCGTATTAAGTATTCTTATAAACAAAATTCCTAAAACTGAAATAGTCAGTAATATGCTGTAAATAAACTAAACATACTGTAGTCCAACTCAAAAGTTGTTTGCAAGTGTCCACTATATTTTGATATTAACTCTTAGAAAAAATGGTTACATTTTAAGGTGAGTAACTTTAGGCCTGTCTGAAGTGAAAACTGAACAGGCTCTTCAACACATGGATACAATAGCAGGCCTACTTTGTCTTCAGATTTTTGTTCAGGAACAGAATTTGATCAACATGGTCTGGGGTAAGTGCACTCTGTGCTGTGATTATATCCCCCGCGGTAGAGAAGACTCTCTCTGAGGAGACAGTCGTGCCCGGGGATACACAGGTATCTCTTCGCAAGGTGTGACAAGAGTGGATACTCGCTCTGGTGCTCCTTCCACCAGTCCAGTGGATTGGCTCCTGCAAGTGGCATGGGTGCTGCCTTCTTGTATCTTGTCATCTCCTCCTCTGCCTGGTCCTGTGTGGTTTTCAATTTCTTTGCAGCACCATATGTTTGAACAAGTAGGTCAGCTAGAGTGCAAGAATCCCTTGATCTCTTGGATGGGGCTGCAGAGATGTCCTCTTGCACAGGACCTTGATTGCCCTCCTCCTCTGGCACCAATTCCGCATCAGTCTCTCCTGTCTCCACTCCAGTCTCTCTCTGCTGGAAAAACAGCAATACATCAAATTAGCTTTTGATTCTCTAGGAATTAGTGAATCAGTAAATAAGCAATACAATAAACTAAGTGACAATTCAGGCCAACATTATGTTTTCATGTAATATAAATGTTTTACTATCATTCGCCAGTATGCCTTTTTAAACTTTTACTTTTAAATTTTAGTATTTATGCTTTTTAAACTTTTATTCCAATTCTTTGTATTGATTGTTTCACCTTGTTTCTATGTGAAAATGTGAATGGATATTTTTTTAAATCTTATTGATAAGTATTGACAAAGCAGTCTAATGTTTAATGGCATAGCTTACCTGAAATGGCCACTGGCTGTCATTGCTGACATCTATGATAGAGTCATTGCAGCTTCTGCAATGACTCTAACATAGATGTCCTGGTGTTCGTCCTCGGACAGGAAGGGCAGAGCCTTAAACCTTGGATCCATAGTTGAGGACACATAAAGAGTCTCCTTCTGCTGGTCCAAGTACCTCTTGTTAAGATCTAGGCATATGGCAGATTTGATTTCCTTTGTCATGATGGAATCACTGGGGCTCTCTTGTAGATCATGGATCAGCTGGGCATGGAGTGGTGCCACAACTGATAGTGTTGGGGTGCTCTCCTCTGACATAACAAGTGTAGCTACCTTCATGGGCTTCATAGCGTTGACAATTTCTTCAGCAGATGTTCACATCTGCTCAGAGATATGGTGGGACGTAATCGTAACATACGATTCGGTGGCTCTTGATGTCCATCTGTCGCACGTCAGGGCCACTCTCTCTGCAGAGCTAAGAAATGTTTGAACAGTTTTCTTCACCTCTTCGTACATCTTGGGCACTGCTATATCCGTCATGTGTCGGCGAGTCGGGATCACATAGCGCGGCTCCATAGTGTTTACCATATGCTTGAAGCCGGGGTTTTCAACTACGCTATACGGGCGCAAGTCATTACAAATAAAAAGCACCACCGACTCTGTAATCTTCTGTGCACGAGCTGAAGTACATGGAAGCTTGTAGGTGGTACTGTCCAGTGTAGTTTGCCTTGGGTCCACAGGTTTTGGATGAGGTTGCTGTGCTATTTTATCTGCGTGGTGTCTTGTTAAGTGAGATCACAAGTTGGTTGTGTTTCCTGAATATTTTATTGTAGTATGACAAAGCTTGCAAACGGCATTTGTTTTATCTAAATCATTACTCCCTGTTTTGGTTTTAAAACCAAAGTGCACCCAAACGTCGGCTTTGAACAATGAAGGGACTGCTCTAATATTTTCCGCCATGCTCGCTTCTGAAATACTGCCGGAAGTGCCGGGTGGGAACTAGCCTACTAGCCCTACAGCGACATCTACAGGAGGGGAGGTTGTAGGCATTGATTTGATCACAGGGATTTGAGGGAAAGTTAAGGACATTTTAAATCTGTTTAAAACATGAATAATTTTTTTTAATGTATCAGTACGAGGGGCTGGAAAATCAATACAGTATTGTGGAAAAAAATATTGCAATACTCAGCTGTATCGATTTTTTTGCACAGCCCTACTTATTAATGTAATTTAAACTTGATTAAAAATAATGAAACAAAGAGATTTGCCTAATATCTATGCTTACATTTCATGCATAGATGTATCCACTTATCAAATTAATTAATTAAATAAAAAAACATTGTGATATTTTGACTTGTTTGAGTAAGTCCACCACCCCATGAATTGTGACCTGAAGTATCGGGACTGGACGTGGTCATCTACCCAGTAACGCACGTGAACGTCCATCGCTTACTCTTCATCTTTTTATTAAGGCTTTCGTCAAACATGATGACAAAGGAGGTGGCCTGGCTGACTTTGCTTGTGATCTCGTTTTTGATGAACGGACCCAGGCCATATTTCGTAATGCAGGCCGTCTTGTCTTTGCCGCGTGAGAATGTGCTTGCTAGTTCCGAATCAGGAAACATGCACCTAAAGGTCTCTTCGATTCCCTCGTCAGAATTATAGGAGAGATGTCCCGAGACAGTGTTTAGGACCCATATCACTTCAGCTCTGAGGGTGGGCGTTGATCCACAATATTTTCTCAGGTCCACTGCTGGCACGGATGCTGATGTTGAGGTTGCTGATGTTGAGGCAGTGCTAGCCGCGGAGGTGCTTGCTGTCAGCGATGAGCAGAACTGCGCAATGCCCAGAGTAGACGTCTACTGGTGGGCTCTTGCAAATGACTTGTGCTTGTCACCCTTCATGTGCGACTCCAACACCATGATCCCCATCGTCCCTAGTTTAAATGTTTTTTGCGGCATAAAATACATCGGGCTTCGTGGATGTTTTCTGGTACCGGCTTAACCCAGTGGTAATGTGGGTTTTCAAGCCACGCATCATTAAATTTGCACTTTCCCATTGAGGTAGCTAACTCGCTAACTGGCAGCTACATATCCGCGCGGGTGGGCAACAACGGTAAAGCTGAACTCCTAACTCGCATGAACTCGTGCACGCGCATTTAGACTTGTGTGCAATGTTGCAGCAACGTTGTCATAGCCAAATCAAAACGTTGTAACAACCTACCTGAAATGTAACTGTGTTTATTTGGTATTTCTGAATTGCACTTTTACATCAAACTGGACTTATAATTAGGAATTCTGTTCAGACTAAACAAGCCTTTGAAATCTCTCTGTATTCACACAAGACAGAGAGATTCAAATGACCAAATAAATCAAAAACAACCCAGTTTTATATCCATTATATCCCGTTAATGACACAATTATTTTGAAAATCGCCATAAGGACACACATTAGAAGAAGTGAAATTAGCTACTGAGGCAATAACCTCTTGTGAAAAAAAATGTATTGACTTTATAATTTTAGTGAGAATTTAGGTTGTGGTCCCAACCTGCATGGTGTTGAGCAGTTTGGAGCCTTTTTGGAGCCAGCCCCTACAGGACAATAGAGGAATTGCCACCTGCCGCCATTTCAGTATTGACTTCAAAATTCACCTGTGGTTTTGGCCACTTGGTCAGACCGCATCTTTGTTGACCACAACTTGAAACCACCTTTATATTAAGAGTATAATTAATCACGTTGCATTTACAAGTGTTTTATTCAGTGTTGATTATTACCCACTATTGGCAAAAGCAGAAGTCTTTGTAAATGCTGTAATGCATTGAAAATAGCAGGCTTCCTGTTTTTCAGCAGGCCTCTTTGCCTTTTCTTCGTCATTTGATTCATTCGTGTTTTAATATTACTTTAAAAACCATCATTAATCATTCTTTCTAAAGCTAACATTGTGAGATGGTTCCATAGAAAGAAGCCACTCTTGATCTTTGAAAAGACCTTTCAAAAAGCCTCACCCATCTTTTTGAATGGATCAAAGTCAGAGAACAAAGGGACGGAAACTAAATGCATGGTCATCTCCACTCAGTCTGAGAGATAATGTAACCCTGTGCGTGTGTGTCTGTGTGTGAGAGAGAGTGAGTGTGAGTGCATATGTCTGTGTGTTTGAAGTTGCCATGACATGTTGGAGGTATTCATTACTGTGAATATGCACAAGAATTTTTTTTTTTACTAAAGGTCTACCAACTATAATTAAACAGACAAATCTTTTTTTTTTTTTGGGGGGATAATTCAAAGTCTGATAATTACAAGGAATAACAAAAGTGGGTAATTCGGGTTTTTTTTGTTTTTTTTTGTGGAAGATGTAGCACCATTGCACTACCTGCCTAAGATAAAATCTCACTTCTCTCAATTTCCCAAAAACTCACTGTATCCCTTTAATACTAACAGAAAGTTAAGGTTATTAGCCATTGGCTATAGAGTTTTAAAAATTGTGCTCTGGCATTGCGAATGTAATATTCTCTTCCTTGCACCAATTTTCCCAGGCATTTGAGTTTTAAATCCCATATAGACTTTTAAAAAATCCACCTGTCCGACTGTTTCTGCAGTTTTATCCACACAAAACTAAATAGCGGGAGACAATATGGCCCTCAGTGTAAGTGGAAGAATTTCATTGCTTCAACTTGAAAGCGTTCTTTACACTCGGGTTTTACTCATTGCAACACCCACATACAATATCATTTGTATTTATGAATTTAAAATCAACCATAAACTGCGGTAGTTATTTCTCGCTTTTTGTAGGTACGGCTGATTGTGTTAGCATGAATATAAGTGATAATTTTGATTTTGGATACCTTGGACTGCCGACATCACTGAATTCGCTGCCGTTTACTGCTTGTGTTGACATAATTCTGCAATTTATGATGCCTGGTGGGAGATATTGGAGCCTGCAAAAAATCCCCACATATCCTTGTAATTCATGGGTGCAAACTTGTCACCTTTTGGTGAAATTCGCTGTTTTTTCTTTTCCAAAATAGGTCATCCCTGTGAATCAGGGGACTGCCCATTGTTCCAACGGCTCATTATTCCGAAACTCCAATAGTCTGAAAAATGTCCACCCATTGGACCAAAAGCCCATTTGTCCGACAGCCCATTATCCCGGAGGTGGTTGGGTTGAGGCATGAGGTCACTGAGGTTAGGGTTAGAGCAAGCTTACGGTCAAGGCTGTCAGAAGCCACGGTTGTGGATGGAGCCAGGCATGGAGTTTTCAGACTATTGGGGTTTCGGAATAATGGGCCGTCGGAACAATGGCATGGCACCGAGGAGAGGGGGACAGGGAGAGATGGAACAATCACTGTCTGCTCTCGACCCATTGGTGAAAGGCCACTCACACTCCTTTTCCACCAAATTAGCTCTGGTTCTTGAACCGGTTCCGTTCAGGATTCTTGGAACCCTTGGTGCTATCTAGCGAACCAGCCCGCGTTTCCACCAGTTTTGAGCGGAACCATTGTAATCAAGGATGCATCATCAGGAGGGCGTTGCACAATGCACACCGGAAGTAAACAGTAGTAGCAAGATGGCGGATCGCATTGATTACCCGCAAGCTTTTGTTCTGTTAATACAGATATTTGTTTTTATCCAAAAAACAAGCATGGACCAAGTGTTAATGATAAGAAGACGTAGATAACTATTACGTGCACCTGTAGAATATGACACGCCCACTGATGTTGTCAAGGTTCACACTTGAAAACCTGCTATTTTTTGGTTCCAGCTGAGAACCAACTTTTCGGGTTCCGAACCAATTTATTTTTGGAAATGCTCCAAACGGTTCAAAATTAGGTGCGCGAACCGGAACGGAACCCGTTCCATGTTGGTGGAAAAGGGGTATCAGAGACTGGCATACTCCTGAAGCGGCTGGCAGGGATGATGGGCCACTTGGTGCCACCCCAGTGTGACGTGCCACTGGAAGTGGTAAAGGTCAATGTTGATTCCACCCTTCCCCTGTACACTGATGGTGACAACATGGTGAACTGGTGGGCAAATGTGATGGACACTGGTAGGTACCCAGGCCTAAGCCAGCAAAGCAGGAAGACTGAGGTGGAGGAGGATTCCCGGAATACGATTAATCGTGCAGCCCTACGTCATGATGGCAAAAACTAGAAAAATAAGGCCCAGGGTGAAAATAACTGGAATTAAACTTTAAACCAAACCCTAACCAAAGTTGTTTTAGTTTCCTAACCTCAACCATAACCTTGACCATAACATTAACCAAAGTTGTTCACTTGCCTAAACTTAACAATTAGCTAATATTTTCATGTGATGAACAGGTAAAATGGCATGTCCAATTTGTGCTATTTTCACAAAATTCAATTTGTGGTGAAGGAACATAATGTTCACATAACTCATGTCCATAGTACGTAACTTGCGTTTGAGAGTTCATACTCATTACACAACATTTTATGAGAGTATGTTGTATTGTTACATTAACACTGCTATCATCTGATAGTGAAATAGTAATAGCACCAATTCCTTTGGCATTTTTTTGGCATAATGTTACATAATGAAAGCATCATGTAGGTATTGTACTTTGGTTTCTGTTGACTGACAACCAGCTAAACACACTAGCCCACCAAACACCACACCTTTGTTTACCTGCTGCTATTTAATGCAGCAGCTTGACACCACTGTCTCTGTGCCTCAGGCTACGTGGATTACTAACACTGAGAGACTTCCAGCCCAGTTAGTCAGCTGAGAGATTTATCCGCATATTTCTAGTAAAACAGAATCAAAATCTAATTTTTTTCTAGGACAAGCTTTAGGGATATTTCAGTTAATGGCTATATAAAAACAGTTGCAGTGGGATTGAATTGAATCGCACTGAACAATCTTTGGTGACCTTGAACTGAAATTTGCTGGTGTTGACATGGATTTCTTACAGTTGCCAGGTAAGAGTATTTTGATAATTCCTTCTATGACATACATTATTATAGTACATTGTAAGTGTGGATATAATAGACTATAGGTGGTTATAATGTACCATGTACTTATAAATAAATCTGTCAAACTGTCAGTCCATGTGCACGTGAATGTGACCAGATCATGATTTATAAGCATCAAAAATCTGTTAATCTGTCAATCCACGTGTGCGTGCATCTGGCATGCATGTGACCAGATCATGCCTGGCCATGCCTGGACAAGCCCACCACACAGTAGGGAGAGGGTACAAGTCTTTGAGAGTCCATGATGTTGATGGCTGTTTTTTGTTAAAATGAGGTTTGCTGCACAATCATAGCCTTGATTAAAAAAAAAATCTAGGTAACACATTACTTGGATAGTCCAGCATTGATCTAGTCGCCTAGATCTAGTTGAACTTGTGACGAATAGTATCTATGTTCAACAAAGTGTCACTTGCCCATTTGCTGACTCTCTACAGACTATGTAACCCTAACCCTGACCCCATTTTTAAACCTAAACCCAACCCTAACCTGACCCTATTTCTAACATTAACCTCAACCTTAAGATTAACCCTAGCCCAGACACTGAATAACTATAAAGAATTTCTCACATAATTGTGAGTATCACCTGAAACTCGGTAGACTTTGTAGTGACATATTATAGTCACTGTATAGGAAAATTGAGTATCAACATTTGGACTATCCAAATAAAGTGTGACCGAAATATATCTTTATTTAAGCAAAGTTGGTGTGCAGCAACCCCCATTTTCACAAGATAGGTTCTCTGCTGTAGCTACCACTGCTCTAATACTGGTGTGTGTTCCTTTTGTTCCTTGATGCTTGTTGTTTACCTGTTTGTGGCCCAACTGCTGCATGACTCACCATTTTCTTTAAACCTTTTATAAGTGTGCCACCAATCTATTCACCCATCCATTTTTGTGAACAGGTGTGTATCTATTAAACTGGCAACTAAGTGTAGGTTTGTCACTCTATTGGGCCTCTAATGACCCAAAAATTCTGAGCCTGAGCCAAGGTGCTAGGCAAATATTTAAATGTGTCCTGATTTTCTCATTAAGGTATTGCGGTGTAATTAGTTCTGATGACAAATTCTAATACTAGCTAAAAAAAAATGGTCAGGAACATAGGTTTCCAAATGTCACCAGGCACACTATATTAACCCTTTGATGCACAAGCTATGCAAACCCCTTCTAATGCACAACATGTGTCAAAAATGACCCGTATTCATTTCCTATGTTATTTCATGCATGGAAATAAATTTGAAATAAATGTATTTTATCATTTAATATTCCAAGTATTCATTAAATATCTTGTTTTTGATTACCACAAATCATTATTTTCATTTTTCCTTTCTTACTTTATGAACAAAAATATTTTTTGTATGACTACATCAAGTTTACACACATGGGTCAAAAATGACCCATGTATGCAAGTGTGATTTAAAAGAACAAAAACATACTATAATAATAATTTTTTTAAAATAATTATTTTAGCAGTGATTTGGACCAAACAATAATACATTTAATATTTGAAATATGTTTATTTGTCACTTTGTCACACATAACATACACATATCACTGATAACCGATAACACTGATATTGAACTGTAGTGTATCTGTAGTGTGACTGTAGTGAACTGTGGTGAATGTGACCGAATAAAAGACAATAAAACTGATGAAATAAAATCACATGGGTACAGCGCAAATTGCCATCTCAGTGCTTACATGCCTCACAAATGTCACAAATGATACTACATGTTTGTGCTCCTTCCACACAGGCCTGGTGCACTGGGAACACCAGCTGCTGACTTTTCTGTCTTTGGCAGCTGGGCAGATCTTGCACTTCTTCCTCTTCACTTGGCCCTCCTGTCTGATGTCCTCCTGTGGCTGGGTGGTGGCTGCGTTTTGTTTTGTTTATCCCACATCTTCCCATTGCCTCTGTAATATGCTTTTGAAGGTGGGGCGTGCCCTTCATGCACCTCTTCATATGTGGCATGACAAGCTCTTTGCCCAGCTCCTTGATGAATAGCCACCGTGCATTGGTCACACCACCCATGTAAACAGGGTGTTGTGCAGTGAGGTTGGTGTAGGCACTGAGGGTGGCAACATCCAGCACATTGTGCCAGAGCACCATGGGCCACCAATGGGAAGATGTGGGATAAAAAAAAAAAAAACACAGCCACCTGTCAACCCCAGTGAATCAGAGCTCCTCTACATCAGAAATTCAAATTGAACCCCTGCCCCCATTGCTGATGAGTGACCTGGATCATGCTTTCTTTTCCTTCAACCAACAGCATGGGCTGTAGCAAAGTAGTCACAGCACTGAATCTGCCTTAATGAATTGTTATTTATTTTTCTTTTGATTTTGAAATGCAAAACAAGATGTGGAAAAATATATCGGTAGAAATAAGGTAGAGGGTGAGATGCCCATCCATTGCTGTCTTTGCTGCAGGTCTTCCTCAAAGACTTCTACAGGTGGAGGAGTCTCATCTCTCCTCTTGCCTTTTGAGTTTCTGAGCCATTGCCCTCTGGGTTCTCTGCCAGCTGGAGGAGTCTGGGATGGTTGGAGTGAAACAGCTGTCATGCTTCTTTTGGAGCTTTGCACTCTTGCAGCTGCGATCCCCCAAGCTTACATCCTGGCAGCGTTTGGTAGTTTTTGGTAGTTGGTGCACTACAACTGTCTTGAAGGAAGGTGAGGCCCTAGCAGGCTGCTGATTGGGATGGAAGATGATGCTAGACTGGAGCTCCTCAGGATTCTTCATTCGAGTCACCGTCTCCATCACCTCTTCCTCATCACCGATATGACGGTGCCTCGTGGGGTTCTTGTTACTGTAGCCCCACCTCACCTGAGGATGTGGCCTTAGCCCCGGGGGAGGCCAGGTTGTATGCATTCATGATGGCAGAATACACCGCCCTGCAATCCTCCAGTGGTTTATAAGGTCTTTTGGTAGGGCTTTTTAGACGTGCCATGTGTACAGCTTGGTTTGAGACTTTCAGCTCAAGTCCCTGGAGTTGCTGCTGTTGACTGGTGCACTGTTGGCTGCCTGGTTTGACCAGCTGGTCATTTTGAAAGGCTAAGAAGCCGCCTGAGGCTGTGGGCATCCTGCAACAGTGCTGCTGATGTCTACAACTGACCATGTGGACTGTATGGTTACATTTAGACCATTCATCTTGCTGGAAATGCGTGAGCTCAATAGGCCACCTCAGTGCTCTCATCCTCACAGTTAAGTTCTTCAAATGTATGGTCTATCCACAGCTGGAGATCCTTTTTGTTTTTTTAGAACAGCTTGTCTCAGCCTGGTGTACACAAGAATGGAATTGTTGTGCCTTTGGACATCCTTGTCACATGTTAAGGAACTGTACAGATTACACGCTAGTTCATTTCCAGAGCATTCACATAGCTTCTGGAGACATTCACCAGTCTGTGGGTTCCACGGAGACTGTGGCATGCTGTGTATTGTAGGTACTCAATTTCCTCTGGAGTGAGCTTTGGCTTATAAGCTGTTTTTTTCATTGTCCAAACAGAGGGAAGCAGCTGGGTTGTAGTTCCAGAGGTTCACAGGAGTGAAACCATCTATTGGGTCACAGTAAGAAAACATAGTAAATTAGAAAAGGGGATGGAGATATACTTGAAATAAGGGGCACACTGTGGCAAAGCAGACCAAGACACATAAAATATACTCATACTGCTATGAGTTTGAGTATAACTACCTGTGTTGCATGTAAGTAACTCTTTCTCTCCCATCGCCATTGTTGCTCACTGCTGGGTTTTTTTATTTTTTATTTTATTAATTTTTTAATTTAACAAACACATACACACCTCTCAACATAAACAACAACAGCAAAACGTACAAAACAGAAAAATCCCAGCCCAAACCAACAACAGACGCTGCAATATGTAAAAGTTAAATTGAAAGGAAAAACAAGTAAAAAAATAAGTAAATAAAAAAAAATATATATATATAAATTGTACAGGAATACGACAGGAAACAAGGAAATAGCACATACAGATGGAGCAATCAGCCATCGCCTTCCAGGGACAAACAAGTAGATCAAAGTCTCTGTAGGAAAGAATGCAAAGGTTTCCAGAGTCTCCAGAATTTGTCCGATTTATCATGAGATCATGAGTCAATTTCTCCAGGGGGAGAAGGGCCGATATCTGTGATATTAATACATCAAAAACACGAATAGATATACATAGTAACAGTGCTGGAAAGAGCTCCAAACCAAGAGTTTCAAGACCTACATTACGGTACCTTGTGTTACTCGTTTTACAGATGGTTATTACCCAAACAGTAGTCATTTGTCAGTGTGAATGGGAGAAACGGAAAAAGACAGACAGGTACAGAGGTTTATGCAAACCCACAAGGCTTAACATGCGAGATGCTGTATTTGGCGGTTGAACGAAAACACCTTTAAGCTTTACCACAAAACAGAACATGGTGAAAAATCCCTATGACTGCGCAAGTAACTGTGATCGAGAGTCACAAAATGCTAACTGGCTAACCAAGGCTAACACTAATTTCTGTACTGTTAGCATTTTGTGACCCTCGATCAAATCACTTTTTTTAATACTTGCACAGTCGCCTGACAACAGAAACAGAAAGATATGTCAGTGACAACACTTGTATTGTGTTATACATTATGTTGAAACACAAAATAAATGATCACAGACAGAGTTATATGGGCGACAGGAAGTTCACTTTTTAACATTGCTGGCAATGGTGATACCAAAGCAGCCATGTTTGTGAAAAGGGCCTGTTAAAGAATATTTGAAACACTGTTATAAGGAGTATAATTACAGCTTTATGTCAAGTCATGTGTATATAATAATGTCAATTATATTTACCAGCGGTATAACGTCTGGACAAAAAATAATCTCTGAAAGGTGCAGACTGGAGTTTTAGTTCTACAAACATCACTCAGAGGCAGAGTTGCTCTGGAGGCAGGAATAATCTCATTGGTTGAGTTAAACCTCAATGGGCGGAGCTACACACATCACACAATAGACATTTCTTCAATATCACAAAAAGTTTTTACACTCGCTTGAAGCAGAAAATTGTTTTGTTAATTAAGAATTATGTGATAGTGACAGAAACACAACATTTGTCAAATAAATAATGATATAGGCTTGGCATTATCGACCTAATGAATGGTTCAGTTCCCTTGTCCAACAGTTCAAAAGTGGCTTTGGACTTTCTGAAACGTTGACTGTAAACTATCTGTAAAATATCTGTCCACCACAACCTGTCACATGTTGTTTCTACCATGTATAAGTCTCTTTCATGGTTATATGACCATTGCTTGGTACATTAAAATATTGTATATGTTGTATATACTAAAAAGTCCAAGGTAGAGGATATTGTTCTATAGAGACATAATAGAGACAACAAACTGAAATCTTTTATTTCACAGTTGAAATGTCAAGAACACACAAACATTTTGTAACATCTTGCAGCCAGTCACCCATCATGTGAACTTATCAAAATTAAAAAGGGATTTCTTTGTACTTAAACAGAAATGTTGATCTGCATTTGTCACCAGCATTTATACTTGATTAAAACATTGCACTTCTATCCATTTGAATAAGATGCAAAATGTTTTAGATCCATATTTCCTGACCACTAATGCCCTTGATGTGTACTTGATAGACAAACACAGAGAGGAAGAAAGAGAGCCGTGGCAACCTTCCTTAGATATACATCTGTATGCTTTGTGTAGACATAATACATATTCATTAGAGCTTTGAAAATATGTTGGACATTATTATCTTCATTTAATTAAAAAGTAGGGTTTGGTACATATTGACTCAAGCTATTAATATACTGAATAAAAGTGGACCCAAAACTGAGCCCATTAAATTGCACACATTGGGACCTACCAAAAAGCAGTGGTGGAAAGTAACTAAGTACATTTACTCAAGTACTGTACTTAAATACAATTTTGAGGTACTTGTACTTTACTTGAGTATTTCCATTTTATGCTACTTTGTACTTATACTCCACTACATTTTAGAGGGAAATATTGTACTTTTTACTCCATTACATTTATTTCACAGCTATAGTTACTAGTTACTTTTCAGATCAATATTTTCTATTTAAAATATTTGATCATCTTTATAAAATAACTATAAAATAGCATTGTTATAGATTAGACTACCCAAAAGTATAGCTAAATTGTTAAGATTAGCTTCACGTTGACAACTTTAAAATGCTGCTTACATGTACATGTATGTCAATAAATCAGTATTAATATTCCAATAATTTATGAAAAATATAACTCTCTAAATGGGGACAGTTTGCATAATGAGTATGTTTACTTTGATACTCTAAGTACATTTTGCTGCCAATACTTATGTACTTTTACTTAAGTACTTTTACTTGTAATGGAGTATCTTTACATTGTTGTATTGCTACTTCTACTGAAGTAAAACATCTCAGTACTTCTTCCACCACTGTCAAAAAGATAGCCTCCATCCTGATCTGAGTAATGGAGAATATCTGTTCATTTTTATCATTCAACCTGGCACAGCCCTTCACAGTTTCTTCATGCTTGAGTAAAAGTGCTTCATTAATTTTCACCCTGTATGTGAAACCTGCATCAACAAAATCATGCATTTCTTTTTCGCCAGAGAGAATCATCAACAACAGCACCACAACACCAGTTGGAAAGGACAAACAGCAGGACGGCTCACCGGCAGCCGAGGAGAAAACCCAGACACCTACTGACTTCAACAGCATCTACAGCAAAGGTGAGAAATGAGTTAAGCTGGGGACGCACCAGAGGATTATGTGGCCGATTTCCTCCAGATCGGGAGGAACGATCTGAAGGAAAATCCTGATCAGAAGCTTGGTCAGGACTGATGGTTGGCAGAGATGATCTGGTAGTGTGAGGGGTCAATATCAATGTTTGATATTTACGATCCAAAATCAAGACAGGTCCTGAGCACTTCTTATATTGTGTCGGGATCACAGATGGCCAATAGCCAATGAGAGCCCAGTTTACAGTGAGGTGAGTGGAGACTGCTAGCAGCCAATGAGAGACCAGTTTTCAGTGAAGTGAGTGTGATGTTTTGATTGGTTGGAGATTAGAGGTGGTGACAAAAGTGGTTGGAAAATCCTAGTTATATGGTTCAGTGTGTGATTCTGTCTATCTAGTGTGAGCAGATTTACCATTTAGAGACTAAAAATCTGTTAAATTCGATGCAGTGCCTTTTCAAAATTGGTTAGGATTTTAAAAGTCTTCTAGTGTGTCCCCAGCCTAATTTGTATGACTTCTTTAACTTGATTACACTCACCATCCTGAACAGCTAGCTGTACGCTACCATGTGATTCTGTTCATGGCACCAATGTTACAGATGTCATTGATGCAGAACAGTAGCAAGGACTCACATTTCCTCTCAGCGTAGGGCTCTAGCAATTCTCTACCCAGTCTTCAACCCACAAGTCTATGGGGCGTAGATTGTAAAGTGGCGTACGCGGAAATTAACAGCAAGATTTCGCCACATTTAGCTCCAAACAACGTTTAAAAAAGTGGCATGAATTTTTTAAGGTCACTTTTTACCAGATTTACAGCAATATTTGTGAACTTTGTCATATTTACTTTTCTTGTAAAAAATATATTAAATATAATGTCACTGTTAAATCTAAATATTAAATGTTAAACCTAAATGTTTAATCTAAAACTCAATGTTAAATGTTAAACCCAAATGTTAAATGTTAAATGTAAATGTTAAATGTTAAATGTAAATGTTAAATGTTAACCTAAATGTTTAATCTAACTCTAAATGTTAAATGTTAAACCCAAATGTTACATGTTAAATGTAAATGTTAAATGTTAAATGTTAAATGTTAAATGTTAAATCTAAATGTTAAATGTTAAACCTAAATGTTAAATGTAAAAGTCAAATGTTAAATGTAAATGTTAAATCTTAAATGTAAATGTTAAATCTTAAATCTAAAGTAGGTAAGCTCTGAAAAACACAATGGATAGTAATTTCTACCAGACAAGCTTCAGCTATATTCAGGGTTGCCAGTTCTGTTGTTTGATAAGGCTATCACATGGAACCAGGTATTGACACAGGTATTGTCAGGTATATCACAAACATGAACAGAAGGTGCAACTTCAGGCGGGCAAAGTTAGCTAACTTAGCTAGCTTGTTATGAGCCACAGTTAGCTTCTTTATTTGGGTTTTCTTTGTTGACAACCATATCTCCGTCAAGCACGAAATGTGTACGGAGTGAATGCCTAAAAAAGATTTTTTTTAAAAACTGCTGAGATAAGAGTTATTTTACAGGAGCATAATGTACCGTATTTCCGCAATTTCCCTTAGGGAATCAAAGTGCTATCTTGTCTTACCTTATCTTATCTTATTGATGTAAAATTGGCCAATTAAGACAACTAAAATGTGAAGTTATCATGTCTTTGAGGAAATATAGACCAAAAAACATGTTCTGATTTTCTTTTAAAATGACTTGTACTGTTATTTCAAAGTCACCCCATGTCTCCCTGTTAGGCAACAGCGGTTTGATGATGATATGATAATGATGGTGTGTGTGTGTGTGTTTGTGTTACAGACCTGCTCCCAGCATTCAGTGGCGAGGAGGTGACCAGAGGATTTTTGCAGGAGCTGGTTAACATCCTGTTGGGTTACATTTGCAAGTCAAGTCAGAGGAGCTCCAAGGTAGTGAACAGATTCTAGTAAAACTACAGGTCATCCTGGTGGATCGACATGTTGAGTTCTGTGTTTAAAGTCAGAATTCTGAAATGCGGCAGCTCTTCCCTGTGTTTTAGGTCCTGGACTTCCACCATCCTCATCAGCTGAAGGAGGGACTGGAGGGTTTCAGTCTGGACCTGTCTGACCAACCGGAGACCCTAGAGCAGATACTGGTTGATTGTAGGGACACACTCAAGTATGGTGTCAAAACAGGTGTGTGCGTGTGCAAGCGTGTGCGTTTATTATCATTGGATATTCAAGATTGTGACCCTTGTGACCCTTCTAAAGCTCTGCCCTGCCCTCATGTGGGGCGCAATCACATGTTTGCTGCTCTTTTAAAACACTAATATCTGGGTGGTCCTCCAAGAAGGATGCTATTGGTGTGTTGCCAGTAGCTGCTAAGCTAGGTGTTCAGATCACGATCATGGAAATGAGCTAACGGTTGCAGTGAGGAGGTTGAGGATATCGCTGCAGAAAAAACAAATATATAGTCTTTGTAGGTGAAATATCCCTTTAACTCATCAAAATGATGTTAATGTTATGAAAGGCAATAACAAAACCACTGAAAAATACATCATTTGACTGTTCAAAACTTGTAGCTGCAGAGCAACCCATCATCCAACTTACTTATTAAAGTGTGAACAAGCAGGAGGGCTCTATAGTGACTCTATGTACAAATTAGGACAGTGAAATTAGTACAGTACAATTCACCTGCATTCTAACTGTATAATTTATGATAAAGTATTGAAAAAAAAAATAGCTGCTTACCTGTTCCCCCTTAACTTTGACCAATTGGCCATTAACCTTGTTAACAGGAAACAGGGGATTTCATAGGAAAGTGGGTGGAAGCCAGAATTTAATTTCCTACCATCCTTCTCGTTATTCTCTGTGCTCTGCTATGGTTTTATGATAGTTATTACTTCATCTTCATTGGTTTCTAATGTGGTCTCGCAACTAATTGCCCACTGGTGTGTTTTTATTGCCTTCTCCAGGCCATCCTTGCTTCTTCAACCAGCTATCTTCAGGTCTGGATGTGATTGGCTTAGCCGGCGAGTGGTTGACCTCTACAGCCAATACTAACATGTAAGATTTCACCGCTATTATTAAAACACATTGAATTCTCCCCATGAAGACCAATATTCATTTGACTACACTGTAGAGACAATGTTATGGAAATGTGGCTGTAAAGTGATGCAGGTGTACTTTACAGACATCTTCAAAATCCATATTTTCAGTGTCCCATGAAAGTCTCACCAACAAGTCTGCTTTTTAGGAACTGGGAAAAACTGGCCTATTTTCCCACTGATGCTCATGACTGTTTGACACATTATAATACATTATCCATGGTTTGGATTGGGTCCAGGGTCATGGATTTGATCTCTGTGTCTTTATACATTAAGGACACACTATGTCAAATATGAGATGCCAAATAGCCAAATATGAGATGTTTGCAAGACACCAGGGTAGTTATAAAGTGATGTCTTTATTTACAGTCATTTTCAAGAATCATATGCATTATGTAGACTTATCAAAGCAATTTTACCAGGTTTACATATGAAGTGTCTCCCGTCTTCATTCTCATGGAGGAGGTTCTACTGAGGAAGATGCAAAGCATTGTGGGATGGTCTGATGATGAGGGAGATGGCATCTTCTGTCCAGGTAACGGATGGATGGATGGATGGATGATGTCTTAGTCTCTGAGAATACTTGTGTCCACCAGTGTGGATTGATTGGATTTTTCATAGAGCTGACATTAGTAATCCTGCTCAAGGGTTTGGGTGTGCATACACTACCAGGTTGTTGACTTGTTATTGCTAATATAACAGTAACATTAGATGTCTATATTAATAAGATTCACGTGCTGATGTTCTCGCTAAATTGTGTATTGTGTTTTCCCAAGGAGGCACAATATCCAACATGTATAGCATCCTGGTGGCCAGATATCACTTCTACCCAGAGGTGAAGACCAAAGGGATGGGCGCTCTGCCTCAGCTGGCCCTCTTCACTTCAGAACATGTAATCACTGGCACCTCACATCCTGTTATCATATTTTGGATGACTTTAGGAATGCATGGTTTTAGCCTTAATTGGTTATAGCCATGGTTTTTGTCAATTAATAACTGCTTCCACAGTTTAGGCAATTACTCAATGGCAACTGGGGATGGAAGTCCTGATCGGAGGCTTGATCAGGAGTGATGGTTGGCAAAGACTATCTGATAGTGTGAGGAGTTTACAGATTCAGTCTGAACAGACTGACCTAACAATGAAATATACTTCAGGTATCCTTGGTTTAGCTTGTCTTGTGCACCTGAGAATTCAGACTTCATAACTAAGTAATGCAGTCATTGTTTGTTCCTAAAAAGTATACCTATGGCTTTTAGTGCCACCAAAGCGAAACAAACAGCTGAAGATGAATGATCGTCTTTTCTCCTATTCAGGGCCACTATTCAGTGAAGAAATCTGCAGCGGTGCTGGGGATGGGCAGTGAGAATGTGGTGGTGGTGAAATGTGATGAAAGGTGGGTACAGTTAGACAGACAGTCACTGAAAGAAGAGTGCACTTGTCTTTGTCAATGGTGAATGTTATAGAACAAAATAAATGTTTGCTCACCTGTTTGAGCTTTGTGTGTGTGTGTGTGTGTGTGTGTGTGTGTGTGTGTGTGGGTGTGTGTGTGTATGTCTTTGAGAACATGTGTACATGCATGCTTGGATGCATGTATTTTCATGTTCATGGGTGCTAAAAATATAACCAGCAACAACCAGATAGGCAATTCTTTATATAATTTACCACAACAAAAGCTGAAGCATTTTGGTCTAGCAGTAATCAATGCGTGTTCATATAACTTTTGTCATGTTTTAATAGAATTCTTCACAAGATCATAATCCTTAGTTTGATGTACTGTATATTGTTCATACTGTATTGATTTTCTTTTAGAGTGCGGGTACCACACAGACTATTGTCTGTTGGATCTGCCTTATCTATGCACCCACCTTAACGACAAACAAAAAAATGGTACAGTGAGTCATTCTCAAATTTATTGTTAATCAAAACCTTGTCAACTTTTGCCCCTTCAAGAGGGAAGATGATTCCTGCTGAACTCGAGTCTTCTATCATCGCAGCTAAAGCAAAGGTAAGGATGAGATATAAGAATGTGAGATCACACAGAAAAGAGAGTAATCTGCTTTTAACTCTGCTTTATTGTCACCATGGGTACAAACATCATTACCTGGGATAGAAATGTCATCTCCGCACAAAGAAACGTCATCATCGCAGGGGTACAAATGTTGTCACTGCGACTAGAAATGTCATCACCATGGGTAGAAACATCACTGCTGTAGGTAGAAATGTCATCGCTGCAGGTAGAATTGTCATCACTGCTAGTAGAAACATCATCAGCAGAGCTAGAAACGTTGTCACCGTGGGTAGAAACATTATCACCGCAGGTAGCAAGCAGTAGAAACGTCATCACAGGGCATTCTAGTGGCTCAAACAACTGAAGGTACATATCACATAAATGTGACGTCCTGGGTGGAAACGTCGTCACAGTAAGTAGAAATGTCATCACCGTGGGTAGAAATGTCATTGCCCCAGGTAGAAACATCATCGCCACAGGTAGAATTGTCACCACCGCTGAAAGAAACATAATCACGGCGGAAGAAACATCATCACCATGGATAAAAATAACATCACTGCAGGTAGAAATATCATCACTTCTGGTAGAAAAATTGTCATCATGGGTATAAACATCATCACTGCAGGTAGAAAAGTCATCAGCATGGGTAGAAACATCATTACCGCAGGCAGAAACATCATCACTGCAGGCGGAAACATCATCACTGCAGGTAGAAACATCATCACTGCAGGTAGAAACATCATCACTGAAGGTAGAAACATCATCGTTATGGGTAGAAACATCATCACTGATGGTAGAAACATCTTCACCATGGGTAGAAACGTCATCACCATGGGTAGAAACGTCATCACCATGGGTAGAAACGTCATCACCATGGGTAGAAACATCATCACTGAAGGTAGAACTGTCTTCACCATGTGTAGAAACGTCATCACCATGGGTAGAAACATCATCACTGAAGGTAGAAACGTCTTCACCATGGGTCGAAATGTCATCACCATGGGTAGAAACATCATCACTGAAGGTAGAAACGTCTTCACCATGGGTCGAAATGTCATCACCATGGGTAGAAACGTCATCACCATGGGTAGAGACGTCATCACCATGGGTAGAGACGTCATCACCATGGGTAGAGACGTCATCACCATGGGTAGAAACGTCATCACCATGGGTAGAAACGTCTTCACAATGGTTAGAAACGTCATTACCATGGGTAGAAACTTCTTCACCATGGGTAGAAACGTCATCACCATGGGTAGAAACGTCATCACCATGGGTAGAAACGTCATCACCATGGGTAGAAACGTCATCACCATGGGTAGAAACATCATCACTGAAGGTAGAAACGTCTTCACCATGGGTAAAAACGTCATCACCATGGGTAGAAACGTCTTCACCATGGGTAGAAACGTCATCACCATGGGTAGAAATGTCTTCACCATGGGTAGAAACGTCATCACCATGGGTAGGAACATCATCACCATGGGTATAAACATCAGCACTTAAGGTAGAAATGTCTTCACAGTGCCTCCCACTGGTAGAATACCAGTCACCTACTACTACTACTTGCCTGCTTTGCCAAAAATGAGATCCGATCACAATGTGGACTGAATGCAGACAACCAGAATTCATATAAATACCAGATATAAATGAGGTCAAAGATGTATTAAAACTCCCAGTTGTCCTTGTCTTGCAGGGTTTGGTTCCATTCTATGTGAATGCAACAGCAGGGACCACAGTGTATGGAGCCTTCGATCCTCTCATTGCCATTGAAGACATCTGCCATAGACACGCACTCTGGATGCATGTTGATGTAAGGCCAATGTCACACACACACACACACACACACACACACACACACACACACACAGACACACACACATAGTCCCTCCAGGAATTAGCAATTGCAATAATTAATGCAAATTAAACCAATCCCTAAATTTTTTGTGAGAACAATTTTTCAAAATTAACACAATATCTCGTATACAATGGTCCAATCAAACCAACAGACTATGCCTTTGAAAGCTTTGCCTTTGAAAAAGCATGCCTGGAGAAGTGATTATTTCCAATGCAGTTACTGCATCACTTACCATAAACTGAACATTGCTGGGGATTATGTTGACATCCACATCGTTAACAGTTGAATGTTCCTTCATCTGCCTGCTTTGTGTTCTCAGGTTGATTGATTTTCATTCTTTTGTTAGAAACTACATTGACTGCTGCACCATCATTGACTGTTGTGGCACCTCTTTCACTGAAAGTCTTTGCGTGCTGCTTGACTTGTCAGCAAATGCACTACTGTCAAATACCTGACAGTATTTTCCTTTTGTTGAAACTTTGAGCACAGGATGTTTTCTGTTCAGAAACAAAAGGATGAGTACTAAAGTATTAAGTTAGTAGTTTCTGTAATATGCAGTATGCTTATTATTAAGTGATTGTACAACACTCTTAATGGGAGGTAGATATAAAACTCCCACTTTTGGTATCTCTTTAGTAATTTTCCTTGACCTGTGATTTTTTACCAATGCTCTATTTTTACTTCAAATACATATCTAAAACTCCTCAAATTGCATTGCTATTTTTAAGAAAACCAGCAACAAAATCAAGTACTTTTTTCACAGATAAACTTAGCCGAGTCTGGAGGGACTGATATACACACACAGCCACACAAATGTACATGCATGCACAGCTACCGCATCTCAATTTTAATCTACCTTTACACTTGTTGAAGACACACTGTGTATGCTGATTTAACACACACACACACCTGCTAAGATAATGGTGCCACACACATGTATGCCCACTCACACTGTGACACACCCAGAATTGGAGCATAATGTGCAGCTGCATCGCCATTCCTATCATACACACTGATATCAGTTCCACACACAGTACAAAATCTCTTTCTCTCTCTCATGAATTTAAATGAATTGGTATGTTTTGTCAATACAGGACATTTTTTTTATTTGAATTCTCTCCCTCCAGGCGGCTTGGGGTGGAGGCTTGCTGATGTCAAAGAGACACAGGATGAAACTGCAGGGCATTGAACGGTAACTGCATGACCGCACAATCTATCACCTCAGATAACCAACCAGAGCTGAACTCAAGACAGGTCATAAATGTGGAAGAGTGAGCTGGCAGCTCTCTATGCCGAATATTTATCATCCTTCTTCCATTCCTTTCTTTCTTTGTAAATGTTTTAACAATTGAGATCAAGTCCAATCATTTCCTTGTATTTTTTTGTAGCAATGGTTAATAATTTTGGTTTCAGTCTGAGATAAATCCACATTTTAATTTGGTTTAAGTTATGCTGCTGGTTGTAGTGTTCTTATTTGGATCCCTGATTGTGTTAAAATCCTTAATTCCAAACCTTTCCACTATCCTAGTTTTTTTCATTTTGCAGAGGCTGATATTTTCTAGTTGTGGTGGGCCAACACTACTGAATATATAAAAGACGAACACTGATGTTGCTTGTCCCAGTCCAGATGTTCATTTTTCGTATATGAATTATTGGATGGACCTTGACTTAAGCGCTGTACAGTAGTGTTAAAGATGTTTTTTAGACTTTTAAGGGGTCATCATGAAATCCTCTCTGACCAAGGCCAAGTGTCCGCGAAATGAAAGAACTACAAAAAGCTCTCTCAGCCATGGAGCCATAGATGCAACAGGACCTAAAAACCTGTTAGATTGAGTTCAAATTCAGTGCTACTCCGGATGCTTCACACGTTGGCTGGGAGCATCGGATCCACTTTGGTAAAGCAGCACTGCAAAGACTTGTCGGCTCAGAAGACCTCCTGTTGACCCTCCTCATATAGATGGAGAGCATTTTCAAGTCCCTTGTATTACAAATTATCGACGAAGCAGATCCAGATCTCGTAACCACCAATGGGCTCCCTGTGCGGTAGCATCATTACCCTAAACTAACTAGGTTTGTGAGACTTTCACCATGCAACGGTGGTGCCAGTGTTGCATGGTGAAAGTCTCACAAACCTAGTTAGTTTAGGGTAATGAGTTTGTTCATTGGACCATTTCAGATCATTTCTGTTACTTTCATCAGTCAACCTGATAATGTGAATAGCTAATGATGCGCATTTGCAATTCTGCACACATTTCTGTACATGTTAGTTGCCATTCATAAATCCAAGTAATGTCAATAGCTAACAATGTATATTCAATGAATAGCTGAATGTGTAAATCTGCTCTGTAAATCTGATATTGTGAATATTCAATGATGCACATTTGCTCTTATGGTCTTGTACTGGACTATAGAGCAGTGTTTTAAATCTGTAAACTGAAAACATGTACGTCTGTGAACAGTCAACAACAATCTAGCCAATAGGAACTCAGTAGATGAGGAAATGATATCCTTAATCCTCAATATTCCTTATCTATTGTATTGCTATCTACATTCAATTCTTTGCTGCAATGACCCAATATCCCTTCAAGGAACAATAAAGTTAATCTTATCTTTTCTTATCTTATGAACTCCGGTTTCATAACAGCTAAAAGGCACATTCATAAAAGCTAGCAGTGAAATTATGTGTCAGTTTATTGGGTGAACCTTTTGAGCAAAAGTCTCCCTGGAAATACCCTTTTTTTTCAAAATCAAGAGTGAAAAAAATTGTGTAGGGGTTTCTGTTATGAAACTGATATCGTATGCCATTTATTATTTGCAGCAAACTCATCTTCTCTGGACATGCTTAAAATCCAAGTTCAACTGATCACTTACTCTAATGTGACAATACTGTGTCAGAGAGTTTCACTGCAAAATTAAACATTCACTATGTTAAAACTGACACCTATCATTAAATAATCATGGCTGCAGTGAAACTAAAACCCATTGAGGTTTTTAGAAGCATGGTGTTCTGCCAAATTAGTAGCATTGTTTTTAGAATGCAGCCCCCTGTGTCTTTGAAATACTAAATAAATATAAGATATAGAATTTTGGCTACAGAACGTGGTCATTATAATGTTTAATGTCTTGCAGTCATTACATTATTTATGCTACATTTAGTGTAAATCCAACAAACATGGCATCTTTAAACTCATTAAATATTGTTTTTAATTTGATCCTCCACAGGGCCTGGTCTGTAACATGGAATCCTCATAAGATGATGGCCGTCCCCCTGCAGTGCTCTGTCATTCTGGTCAAGAAGAGAGTAAGAAATGATCCTCTTCCTCATTTGTTAATCTCTCTAACCCCTTCCCACATTATTTCTCTCTCCTTCTATGTATACTTAGGGTTAGGGTCACATCATTCTTTCTCTAGGCATCTAAAGGCCATGATACACGATTTTGAGGCAATGGCCTTTAGATGCACAATTTTGCCTACAACCTTTTGTTCATTCAACTTTTGTTCCATAAAACTCCCCAGATTGACTAAACCTCCATGCTGATTTTGTCCCATTTGCCAGTCCATTAAACCATATCTTTGCTGAAGACATAATTGCCTCAACAGGTCGTCCATGTATCATATACAGCCTTCACTTGTATTAATATTCCATTGCATTCCTCTCCTCCCTGCAGGGCCTCTTGCAGGAGTGCAACCAGTTAGGTGCTGAGTACCTTTTCCAGAGGGACAAACCCTATGACGTGTCCTACGATACGGGAGATAAGAGCATCCAGTGTGGCCGACACGTAGATGCCTTCAAACTTTGGCTCATGTGGAAGGCAAAGGTGTCTTTTTTTTGCATTCTCTGTATACATATACAATATACATTTTGATACGCTTATTTGGCCACAAAGAAGAAACAAATTAGGCAATATGTTTGATGTGTAGTGATAGAATTGAAAATCACGTCACACTGTAAGGATTTAGAGAGTAACTGAACCCCGAACCCAAATCTGTGGTGAAACAGACACCTAATGGTGAAAAGTCGGGTACTGAACTGGCCATCTGCTATTGGCTGGTCTTTGGTGCCAGGCGATGTCACCACCTGTTGTACTCTATAGAGGGTGACATCGCCTGGCACCAAAGACCAGCCAATAGCAGATGGCCAGTGCAATACCCTACTTTTCACCATTAGGTGTCAGGCTTCACCACAGATTTGGTTGGGGTTACTTTTTTTTTTTTTTTTCGAATACATTTTTTTGTGGGGGAGACAGGCTTCATATTTTACTGCTGTCAGATGAAAACCTTGTATCTTTCAAAAGTTTTTTTTTTTTTTAGGAATTATGAAAAACAACTGTATTTGCAGACTGTCCACTATAGATTTTTAAACTATATATTTGTTTTTTAATCAAGTTTCAGGGTCTGACATGAAAGTTGTGTAACCCATGAAAGGATGATGTAAACATTTTGTTCAAGTAAACGCATAAAAATGACAAAAATCGTTTTCCCATGACAGCAGCAATACGTTCTTTTGACAAGGTTTTTTTGATTGTTTTTTTCTGTCATCATAACTACAAAATATAGCTTTTTTTTTTTACTGCAAACAATAAGTACAAACAGTAAGAATCAAACAATTTACTGTAAAACTAATTTTTGCCATCACATATTGTCAATCTTTGTATCAAAAACTCAGAGTAAATTACAAAGTGGCAAATTGCCTTCAATCCAATATATCCCTCAGTACACAAAGCCAGTTACAAAGAAATGACTGAAATGACAGATTGAGGCTCTTAGCAGTGGCAGCTTGAGCACTAGAGAATAAGGATTTACAAGCTTTATTAATCTAAAAGAATTCAGCTCTTTGTTTTCATATATGGTAACTTGAGGTCTCTCTTATGACTCTTTCCCCTCCCCGTTCATATTCCACTGTTTTCCCATTTCTCACTATCTCTCTGTCTTTGTCTCTGTCTCTCACTCTCCCAGGGTTCAGAGGGCTTTGGATCCCAGGTGAACAAGTGTTTAGAGAATGCTGAGTATCTGTACGATCAACTGCAGAGGAGGAAAGACTTTGAACTGGTCTTCACAAGCAAAGTAAGACTGCTTCATTTGAATTTCAATTTTGACTTTATCTCAAGATCATGAAATTGCCAAATTGATTAAAAAAACCCCACTATCACTAGATAAAGCTTCACATCCATAAACTATAATTCCCTGAGTTTTAGCACACTTGAACAAGCTTCCATTCCCTACAGTATAAATATCCTAAATTATGTTTTATTGGTCAAGGCTTCCCTATCTCAGTGGTTCTCAACCTTTTTGGCTCGTGACCCCTTAAAACCATTAGATGCCTACTGGCGACCCCCATTACAGGAGCGCATAGAGAAAGAACGATATAAAGGATGTTTTATCTTTTTTCAGCTTGTTTTAATGAAAGCTGTTTAGTATTTCTGCTTAGTTTAGTATTGTTAAAAAAGCAAAAAAGTTGAGAAAAAAAACTGAAAAAATAGATAATAATATAGTATGTATAGTAGAAATAGATTTTTTCCCCCCTATACCATAAATCATCTCGCGACCCCTGAAAATTATCTCACGACCCCCTGGGGGGTCCCGACCCCCAGGTTGAGAACCACTGCCCTATCTGACCATACCTGCTGTGCTGTGTTCAAATTACTGTTGGCTCTTTACTCTTGTTATATATCATCAATCTGTGATGTTCTATGCATTCCAGGAGTTATTTTGTGATGAAGTGTTGACACCAAAATCTGCCAATAGCTGAATTGTTTTCTGCTATCAAACTCTATTTTAGCTGCACTGGAAATATCTCAACAAGGAGTCATGTTGTCTACGTTTGGTCATTTACCTACAGGAATACAAAAATACACTACAACAAAATGGGACCAGGAATGCAAAGTACATTTTTATTTAACAGTGTTTAAGTGTTTTAGAGTGTATTTTTTCTTTAATATTGATGAGATTATTACAGGCATTAATAAAGCAGAGTGAGTGTGAGCTGCCAGATTATAAAGACCTCCTTACTGACTTGTTTGAATGTGATTGGTGATTGACACTCAGCTGTTACTGCTCAGCTGATGTGCTGTTTGGATGGGACAGCTGATAGCCGATCAGCTCACACAATTTGAGTGTTCTGCCTGAACTAATGTGATGCTCCATTAATCTGCTGCCCCTAAAGAAAACCCACTTCTTGAATAGACTGACTTTAAAGTGAATTGAATGTAGTTTTAATGTATTATTTAATTCCTCTTTTATTTTCTCCATCCCTCCATCCCATTAGCCTGAACACAGCAATCTGTGCTGTTGGTACATATGTACTACACTGCAAAAACTGGAAAGTGATCAAGTGATTTTAACTTGTTTCTAGACCTATCAAGTTTATTTTGTGATAATTTCAGTCAAATTATCAGATAATCTTGCTGGTTTCAGTAAATTCCACTTGATGCATGCCAAATTACAATTTCAAGAAATCATTATAAAACATTGAAGAAAATCTTGAAACTTTCTCCAAGACAATTTCATTTTTACCAAGTAAATGTCCCGAAAAAGGTGACATTATCCTGAAAAAAAATTTAGCAAAGTTATCTGCCAGTGCAGTAAGATGATTTCACAAAAAAAAATGCTAAAGCTCGATAAGTCTGGATACAAGATACAATAACTTAACAAGTCTGTCAGTTTTTGCAATTGACATACAGTATTTTCCCTCAATATTTGATGTCATTTCTTTCCTCTCTTCTTCTATGCTCCCCCAGCCGGAGCACAGTAATGTGTGTTTCTGGTACATCCCGCCCAGTCTGAGAAACCTGCTGCCTGGCCCTGACAGAAATGCAAGACTCCATCAGGTCAGTGCAGAACATACCAGCAACAATACTGCCATCACTGCTAGAGACTATGGGAAAACGAGTTCAGGAATGTTCCTTGTTGAAAAACAAACAAGGACAGGGCCAGTATTTAAAAAAAAAAAAAAAAAAAAATCAGAATATACCCACAAGTGCTTTAAGCACAGTATGCTAATTTGTCCAAAGATGAGAAGACATTATGATTAGCTGACCATACTATTAATGCTATTATTATGAGCTTGCAGAGAATAGTGCCCTCATGTGACCAAGTGTCTTGGGACTTGGCAGGTCTCCTATCCTTGGCAATAAGGCTGACTTGGACACAGTGACGTTCATTTTATGGGAATATAGACATCATAAGCCAGTGGTTCTCAACCTGGGGTCCGGGGACCACCAGGGGTCCTTGAGGGCATTCCAGGGGGTCCCCAGCAAATTGATGAATTGTTAAACTTCATTATTTTGTCATTTTAGAATGACTATTTTGATCATAGTTTCACTGTTATCTCTCTACCTACAGTACAGATAGCCATGGAATTCTATACAAGATCATATCTGACAATAAAAAATATTCTCAGATTTGGGTCAGAGAGACAAAATCTCATCAAATGGGGGTCCATGGCCTTAATGTGGACTAAATTAGGGGTCCTTGATATGAAAAAGGTTGAGAACCACTGTCATAAGCAACAACATAAGCAATAGAATCATTAGGAAAATGAATAAATGTGAATAAGTCAAAACTGACTGAATACACCAATTTCTCTCTCTCTCTCTCTCTCTCCCTCTCTCTCTCTCTCTCTTCTCAAAGCGGCACAAATGACTTGCTTGTTTAAACATGCATGAGATCACTTTTCGCAAAAAAAAGGTAGTGGGACAAAGAGGATAGAAGAGAGGGAGGAGAATGAGAAGCAGAGGCAGAAAGGACAAGCCCAGACGGAAAGAGAAAATAAGAGAGAAAGAGACTGAGAAAGTAAGAGACACAGAAAGCATCTACAGAGTGGCAGTAACAAAGACAAAGAGCGAGAGAAAGACAGAGGGAGAGAGACAGAGGGAGAGAGAGACCAACTGTGGAAGAGAGAGCTTCATACTGTAGAATGACCCATTTCTTCTCCCCAGGTGGCTCCTCAGATTAAAGCCAGAATGATGGAGAAGGGGACCGTTCTGATCGGCTACCAGCCTTTGGGATCGAAGGTCAATTTCTTCAGATGTGTGTTCTCCAACCCTGCCACGCAACAAGAGGACATTGACTTCTTATTAGAGGAGATCGTTCGGCTTGGCAATGACCTATGACCTAAGAACTATAGTTCTCAAAGAAATGGGTACATCTGACCTTAAGGCCATTGTTTTTAACGTGCTGTTGTCTTATCCTGCTCCCCGTCCACTCCTGCATCTTTAACTCTGCTTCTGCCAGCAGTTTCGACAACTACTACTTCCAGTACTACTCTAGCAACTGTGCCCAACCCTAACCCTAGGAGCTTCTTGAGCGTTCTTGAAGCTGTTGCCTCCTTTAAGAAAAAAATCTTGAGGTGATATCACGGGCTCGGGGCTGTGAAGAGATAATGTTGAAAAGCCGCGGAAGAAGGCTGGTGACCTGCAAGTGTCCTACAATATAATGGACTTGATTCTGAAGTATCAGAAAGTGGTTAAGGATGCAAGAGTGGCTTATTTCTCTCATTGGAGTTCAATCATGCGTCATAACTCTAGGGTCTTTTTCAATGTCGTTGACTCAGTTGTTAGCACCTCTCGCTGTGACTGTATTGAAGCCTCCCCTGAAAAGTGTGAAGAATTTTGAATGTTCTTTACCAGAAAGGCAATCTCGGAACCCATCGTCTATCGGTCTGACGACGATTAGACTCTGGGGGCGACGGCCAATATTTCGGGGTTTCTGGTGTAGCCAGTGGACATCCGGGCCAAGACTTCCTCTTCCGTGCGCCGGTCATTGTTTACAGTCCGATTAGCAACTTGAGACGAGATTGCCAAAAAGGTAGAGGATATAAGAGTCAACATCCTCCTTACTTTAAACATGCAGTGGTTCAACCTTTTTTCAAGAAACCTCAACTCCTGCAAACTTCAGGCCCATCTCCAAACTGCCCTTTTTATCCAAGGTTATAAGTTGTTTCAACCCAATGAATCTTTTATGAGTCAAAATGATGGTATTAGACCACTTCACAGCACAGAGACCACTCTCCTCAGAGTGACCAATGACCTGTTGGCAGCAGATCCCAAGGAATGTTCCATTTTAATTCTTTTAGATCTTAGTGTGCCTTACGATACTAGAGACCATACCATTTTATTAGATTAGAAATTGGGTTGGTTTTAGGGACAAAGCTTTTCTCTGGTTCAGTTCCTTTCTTTCAAATAGAACATTTTCAGTCAACATAGGCAACTCATCCTCATCCTCAGCAGTCATGTGGGGCGGGGTCCTGCAGGGATCGATGTCGCACCCCACTTCTATGTCATGACCTGTTATTAATTGTTCTCCCTCCCTTTTTATGTTTCACTTGTTACATATTCTTGCTTCGCTTATATTGCTATTTTTTTGTGCTGTTGATTTTATGTTTTGCTTTTATTTACTCCTTTGTAAAGCACTTCATGGAACCGTGATTTGAAAAGTGCCATACAAATAAACTTGGATTACTACTGTGTCACACTAGTGATTTGCATATCCAGTGGCTGATAATGGTGGAGGACTAATGTTCAGCTGTGGTGAGAGGTGTCCAGATCTACCTTGAAAGGCAATGCTGGCAGGATGGCAGAAGACTAGTCTGGTGTTTAGAGGGATGGTCTGGTATTCAGAAGACTAGTCTAGTATTCAGACTAGCCTTACTAGCCATCCGCCCAATACATGCTGGAGTAGGCTCATTCCCCATGACCCAGAATAGGAATCAGCAGGTAAAGACATAATGAATTAATTAATTAATTAATGATAATATCATACAGAATACCCACCACTTCATTCTCGGCTCCATAACTGACTCTTCTTGAGAAAGAAATCTGATTTTTATGGAAGCAGCCAATTGGCTCATGTCGACATTCACCAACAGTAAAATGTTGTTGGATAGCTTTATTCTATCCATTCTGCCTTTATAATAAACTCTATTTACCACTAAACCAATATGTTTTTCTGTGTCTCTGGACACCACACATCATCACTGTTAACATTCCATTAGTCCTTCTGTCTGTCATTACATTGTATTGTAATTATTTAAATCAGCAGTATGATTTTATCATATAGTATAGGCCCTTGTATCCCTTGTTGCCCTTTCTTTTTCAGTTACAAAGTGCATATTATAGAGTTATACAATCTACCTAATATTCCCCCAGAGTGAGTACATCTAGTTTTAGATAACCTGGTACCTTCTATGCCTATTCAGATCTGTCTCGTCAAAGAATACTCTATAACCCACTGGCTTTAGACTAAAGAAGAGTTCTCCCGCACCCTAATTATGGATTTTCATTTCATTGATTTTAAATTTTAAATTTTAATTCATTAATTTGTTTCCTTTTGTTTTGGTTGATATATGTAGGGATGTGAAGATGGGTGTGTAATAAGAAAAGTGGTGTTAACACTGTCAGAAACTGTGAATTGAATTGTATCAGTTCTGTTTTCACCAATAAAGACATTTGTCAAAAAAAAAGCTCTACATGAGCCCAGGTTCTCAAGCAGCCTATACATGATAAAAAGCCTATATGCTGCGTACTACATGGCCAATGATAATGACAATGAGGCCTACACTTAAAGTGATAGTTAGGCACATTATCTGACGTCTCCTCACAGTATCCTACAAATAATGCATTTTTAATATACGTTTTTTAATATATAAAATTGAATGTTAGTCATGGAAAAAGAGAGACTCCACTATAAAAACAGTGCTACCCATTTCCCTCCCCTAGCAAGAATAACTTTATTTGACTTGAGCCCAAATTCAGTTAATGAAGACAAACTATGTTCTAAAAATATTTTTTTACAAAAAAGCCAAAAATATGTGATGACTTTTTGATAAAGCACTGTTTCTAGTATAATGAAAAAAAAAGTATCCTACTTACATAGAAATATTTGTACAAATGTGACATGTAGTAATATCATTTGTGTTCTTTTATTGTATCTTACCAAATCATCCAATAAATATCAAAGACCTCTTTGAGTCAGTTTGTATCTGTGATCATCTTCATTGTATTTTTTCATTGGCTCATGTGTGCAATCAATAGAATTTCTATTAAAAAGGTCACCAATAATCTGTGAATACTTGGACAGCTTTGATGGGCCAATACTTACACCCTGAGTTAACTATTATTTATGCTATAAAATAAAGACTCTACCCTTTCAAAGACTGTAATTTTCAACACATTGCTTTTAAGAGTGTGTGATACAAATACACAGACACAAATAGATAGGTAGGGTTGGTTCACTTCTGTTGTGCTCCTGTTTGCCTCACCTGTTTATGATTTTAATAATGCAATAGCACCATCTAGTGGTCAAGTAAAAACAGGGACGACCGCATTCACAGAAAATGTCTATTAAACTCAGCAAGCGCACAGATTATCCAGACAGTGTTTTATAACAACTTTTATGAATCAACTTTCATGAAAAACATTTGTATATAACTGACAACATGACAACCAAATGTGTACTGTACATCATGCAGTAGTTACAGTAAATTAAGAGAGGACTGGAAAGGAGGAGAAAGGATACAGCACTAATAATACTGATACTTTCTCTCCTGCTTCAATCTCTTTCTGATGTATTACTTTACAGAGGCAGAGACAGATGGCCAGAGACAGAACATGCCCCATCAACCACAGGTGATCATGGTAAAAGGCTTGGATGGACAGGTCAGGCTATGCAGAACGATGCATGTCAGAAAGAAAATACCTAGGCCCAAAACGAGCGCCGCGCAAACTCTGGTCTGCATTTTCGTGGACCTCGTCTCCCCCTCTTCCCTTCCTCCTTCATCCCACCCCTCCTCTCTCCTCCTGTCCACGCACACTTCCATCTCGCCGTCCATCCGTCCCCCCTCACCCTGTCCTTCCCACATCCTTGAGTCTCCGTCCAGAGGCAGAGAACGTAGGTTCGAGATGGGCAGGGTTACAGCTCCTCTCGCTCTGTCTCTACGACCGCATCCGTCTACATCGATGTACCATGGCGGCACGTAGTGGGAGCTAGCGCTGGGTACCAATCTTATGAATACAGGTGTGAAGTCGGGGATTAACAGTGGCGCCGTTGTCGTCGGAACAACAGTGGCCATGTTGTCATCATCGGGGAGATTGTTAACAGACATTCCAGCGGCAAGCGCAGTGACGCATCGACACCAGGGGCAGAGGATAACTCTCTGATTGGTTACATTACAGTTTGGACCCACCCAAATCTGACGCGAACTAGTCCGCCCCTCAATTTGATTGGTGCTGATCTCGGTCGTCTCGCTCTGGCCCATTCTTGGCGCGCTAAAGTTCGTCGATATGTCCGCTTGGATGACGCTGACCTCATTTCGATCAATTTCTCTTCGATTGGTCAAGATCTGAATATGTCCCCTGGTCATCTCCGCTGTTTCCTCTCTCTCCATATTGTTCATATTCACCTCCACAGAGTTATTTCTGACTGGAGCTTCTCTCTGGTGGTAGCCAAACTCAGGCTCACTGCGTCCCATATGTCCAAGTCCGTTTTCCATACCGTTATGTCCGTAACTCTCATTTCGTTCTGTGCTCTCTTCTCCAGTGACTGTCACATGTTGGACTGTCATCTGGATCTGGGGATCATTGTCCATGCTGGGTCGGTTCATCTGGCCTCTGTCCACATCATTGTGCCGAACGGTGACCAGGCGACTCAGGCAGGCAGAGCAGCAGGTGTGTTGGCAGGCCAGCCGCTTGGCCCTGCGCTTCCAGCTGTACTCATTCAGACAGATCTGACATTCCAAGTTACTGTTAATCCCCTCCATTGAAAATTATATCAATATATATCTATGTGTAATTTCTCCTGTAATTCGTTGGCCTTTTTATATAGTCAGGCTCAGTTGTGCTGTCTCTCAGTGATGGTGAATGTTAGAATCTCAGTAGAGACATGGCAGTTGTGTCACACATCTCCTATTAACGTCTGTCTCCATCATGGAGGTTCACTGGAGAATTGGCTGTTAGTTAAAAACTTCCAAATATATAACAACCAGGTTAGAAAAGGAGAGGTCCTCAAAAGATTATTGTGGTGTGGATCTAGGTAACATAAGTAAAAGTAATAGTCTGATAAGGTGGATTTGTTTCCAAATGTAGGTTACTGCAACACGAGTCTTGTCTTTAGCCCTAGTCTCTACTCCAAAACACTCTGAGTTGTAGCTTGAGAAGAGTCAGCTCAGTTCACCTGAACAAACTGTTGGTTTTTGGCTTTGTTAGCTACTTTGTTAGCATGCAACTACTAGCCATTACTAATGCTAGCTTCTACTAGATAATTAGCTAGCGTCAAATCAGATGTGTTAACAAGACAAGTTGTAAGTTAACAAGTTGTACGTTTAGAAAGGCAGTCAACTGTTCTCGGTCACTGTTGCCCTATATCCAATATGGCCACCAGAGTTATGTCATCTGAAAGCCCTCTGTTGTAGTTTGGCCTCCTCACTCAAAATACAGAGTAGGAGTTGTCCAGAGATTAATTGCCCTGGAGTGATATCTTCCTCTTCATTCCTTTTCAAGTTGTTGATGTAGAGCTATACAGATTTATTGTAATCCACTCCAGGCTGTGATGACCCTGCAAGAGAGAAGAAAGCTATTAGTCAAGACCAAGTGGAACTGAGTAGCTTAATCCCAGGTTTATTCTCTGGTCTGTAAACAGTGTGCATGACATAAGTGTAGTAGTGAGTTTCCAACACTTTGTCCAGGACTGTCACACAGTAATGTAAGACGAAGAACAGGCCTCTGGATCACATACTCTGAAGTGATATAGTCAACTTCTTAAAGGCCCAAAGCACAGCTGTGGTATTTTGCCCCCTATTGAGCAACTGTTTAATGTTTAATTTATTGGATTGATGTCTTATCACTCTCAAATTGATTGACTGAGCTTCTGATTCAAGCACAGTATGTAACAGCTAAACATGAGTTTTAAATGTTTTTGATTGGTATAGTAACAAGACATCCATAAGAGCAAATGTTGAATTTGAAAAACTATTCATAACATCCATTGTTTTTTTTTAGTTATATGGTTAGCTCAACATTTGTATGTTCAGAGAATCTGTGTTTACTCAGTATAAGGAGCAATGGGCTGATGATATACATACTAAACCAAAATTGCGTATATTTGGGATGATAAAATATGAATATGGTACTGAGAATTTTGTTGTATATAATTTATCTAAAAAGCAAAGAGCCTTATGTGCCCAGCTGAGATCTGGTATTTGACCACTTACGGTTGAAACTGGGCAGTATGTCAGTCTGGAAGAAGAAAAGCGGATTTGTTCAATGTGCTGTTTGACTGATACAGAAAATGAGTTTCACTTTGTTTTCTATTGCCCTTTTTACTGGGAACCGCGCAATACTTTGTTTAGTAAGATAAAAACAGATATTGATTTAGTAAATATGGATGATGCACAAAGATTGAGTTGGCTGTTCGCTGTATGAAACATTTAGATTAGCTAGTTACCTGGAGAAAGCCTGGGAGATGAGAAAAAAAGCTCTTTAAACTGTAAGTTTGTAGCAGTTCCTTTCAGTTGAAACCTATCATTTCAAATATGTTATTTGAAAGAATATAGTAGTACTCTTTGCTCTTATATGTATCACCAGATGATGTATGTTTTGTAAAATGGTGTGTCCTGTAATCCCATGTGGGATGGGCCAGATGTTTGGCATGACACAGAAATAAAAATAAACTAACTAACTAACTAACTAACTATATGGTTAAGTGTGTAATCATGTTTCAATGCTGCCTGAGGATGAGCACTGAGCTCGAAACGCATTGCAGATTCTGCATGTTTAGAGCCAATATGTTCACCTGCTCCTTATGCGCAGTATTGCTTACTGATGGGCTTCTGAAGCTTTAATAAATTGTTGACGTTGCACATGTAAGATGCTTCCAATCCTTCTATTTTGATTCATTTGGTTCATACTTTTAACACATACACTATCAACCAAACATTATCTTCCTGTGTTGTGGGAGTAAAGCTGCAGAACAGCACCCCTGGAGCCAGGAGGGATTCAAGGACACTTCAGCAGGGCGGATGCTTGAACCCACGTCTTCCAGCTGAAGTGATCTCCCTTCTTACTGCACTGCCTTGCTGCTCAATAAAGCAATGGCAATCAAAACATTGAGCAAGTATGTGTGCTGAAGCTTGTACTAGAGCAAAGACTGCTAGATCTCTAGCTCACGGCTCAAGTCACACTCATGAAACAGTTACAACTTACTGTGTACGTGGACCCAGACTAATGTCCAATTCAAGAAATGGGCTTTAAAAACAAAAGGAGAAAATGTATTGTGCAAACTCTACATGCCTACAGCTACCTGTAGGCATGCGTGCAATGTCAACGCAACTTGGAAATATTTGTCAGGTTTTTGCATGCACCTCAGAACCAACCAAACCTGTTTGTCAGACAAGTTGCTGTCTCTTGGCTGCATTGATACATAGACCATATACAATGTTCAGTGCTTTCTACTGAAAACAGCTGGTGCGATTTGTCAGATAAACAAGTTCTCAAATTATTTTGATCCAAACTGGCGTGAAGTCCGAGAGCTCAGATTCAACATGCTGTGATGCTATAATCAGATTTGACAAGTTGTAATCACAGAGTTGCAGCTATATTTAAAAAAGAAAAAAGAAATGCATTCAAGTGCAAAATGATCCTTACAAAAACTTTGCATTTGGAAATGATGTATTCAAAGCAATAGGTATTACAGTCAGTAAGTAAAACCGTTTTAAGGATGCATTTCTGCAACTACAATTTTCAAAACAAAAGTCTGGTTTCCATTAAAAACTGTGAAAACATGCCTCCAATAACCACTGCTGTTTTAGGCGATCAAATGAAACAATACTTGCCTGAGCTCAGGCTTCACTGAAAATAAGTGAATGTGAACCAAGGAAACAGTAAGAACAAAGTCCTTAGGCTGCTTAGCATAATACTTTACTGGGCACAGTCTGAAATGGTTGTTTAACCAAACCTCCACCTATACAGAGTAGCCCATAAAGTTAACATGCACATTATTCTGTTAGGTATACTGACTTGAATTGTAGTTTTACTCTAGAAATGACATCTCATGTTGGTCAAGATAAGCAAATAACATACTCCATTGGCTTCAGTACAACAAGCAGTCTATTGTATCCCAGTCAGTGAATACAATATTGCACTCTTACCTTTCTATAAGGCATGTGTCCTCTAGCTGTTAACGCCAAAACCTTCCAAAGCTTTATTTGAACCAGGAGCTGGAGGACGTCCAGAGGCAGATGCAGCAAACCGGTTTTGTCCCAGCATGTCTGGTCTGCCTCACCCTAAATAATAAGTACTTGGGGGAGGTTCCATTCCAAAGGTACTGTAGGTATGATAAGCAGAACTCCCGACTGGCTGAATCTTAAGTGGAGTTGCATTCTAAACAATCGTGACCGAAAAGGATTTATTTATTTTAATTATTTTAAACAAATCCTAGCAGTTCTCAGAGAAAAAAAAAAACTACTTAATATTACAAGAGTAACTAAACAAAGCTTTGAGGCCACAAAATGATCACACACGCACAATACATTTATTGAAAACAGTATTTATTACATTAAAATTTTAAGTTCATTCTTTAAAATAAAGTGCTGTCTTGCATGTAGAGGTCTAGTCAGTCCTCAGTATCTTTGGTTCCTTCCATTTCCACCTGCAAGAAGCCCACACAGACTGGGTTAGAATCTGATAAAGCCCGGGGAAAAGCATGAAAGCCAACTTTATCTCTTGCAGTGTCGCTCGCTGATAAGTAAATTATGCCGTCTCTATTCCTGATGCTGGAAGTTAACAGCTCCTGTTTCAAAGTACATGTCAATGAATTTACAACAGGCTGAAACCTGCTGACAATTTCCGCAACTGATTATGTGTGTGTGTGTGAGAGTGTATGTGTGTTTAACCCTCCATTCTTTAAAGGTCTAGCTATACTAGATAGCACTGGTCCCAGCCTGGCCCTATTAAGTTTTCCATTTCAAATCAGGGTCCTATAATGGTGCTGTGACCAAATTGACAGAGGCTTTTCTAGGGCTAAATGTTTTTGGGCCAGGAAAATGACAACTCTTTAGGGTCAAAACTGTCAGCTGTCCAAAACTGCATGGAATTTGGATTAGGCCCAAGTCAATTTCCTTGGAGAGTAGACCTCTCTTTGACCCCAAAGAGTTGTGGTTTGCCTGGCCCATAAACATTTAACACGTCTCTAAATATGCTTACAGCCCCATTACAGGGTCCTGATGTTAGATTGAAAACCTTATTGAGCCAGACTGGAACCAATACCTACGGAAGAGGATTAGGTCCACATGTGAAAAATGTATTTGAGTTCTGAGTTTAAAGTCAGAATTCTGAGAAAAAACTCAAAATTCTGACTTTGAAGAATAATGTCAGAATTCTGAGAATAAAGTCAGAATTCTGAATTTAATCTCAGAATTCTGACTTTTTTCTCAGAATTCTGACTTTAAACTGTGTGGCCCTAATCCTCTTCCGTAAATACCATCTAACAGTGTATGAGTCTCTAAAGACACTGTCATATTTGTCCTCTCATAATTGAATGGCTTCCAGAGGCATTGGCACCAACACCAGCTGATCAAAGTTTTTCCATCAATTGGCCGTAGAGGCTAGCAGAGTCAGAATTTCAGCACTCAGTTAATTTTGTACCGTAGTTAGTAAGTACTGTTTTTAGAATAGAACAGTGATTCTCAACCTTTTTCATATCAAGGACCCTAATTTAGACCACATTAGAGCCACAGACCCCCATTTGATGAGATATTGTCTCAGACTCAAACCTGACATATCTTTATTGTTAGATATGATTTTCTCCAGAATTCAATGACTATCTGTATTGTAGGTAGAGCGATAACAGTGAAACTATGATCAAAACAGTCATTCTTCTACAGTCTCTAATTGTGTTAACTGCTTGTAAATTAAATAATGCTGAAGTTTAACAATTCATCAATTTGCTGGGGACCCCATGGAACCCCCTCAAGGACCCCTGGGGTTCCCCGGACCCCACGTTGAGAACCACCGGAATAGAATTATCAAACACTGTCTGCCAAAGCGGCTAGTAGACAGGACAGACTTACTAGCCACAGCCAAAACACTGTAACTCTTAATCCAACTAATTTATTTTTTTTTTTTCTTCTATAATTACAGATTTAATGTGAAAATATAGCTGCATGGCAGCAATGGAACGGGTTCCACTGCATTGGTTAATAACTGTGCCATTTTTTGACTGATTCCTTAGCTTCAAAGTAAAGGCAAGTCCAAGAAGCTTGCATACCAAATTTGGTGTCATATTGACTTGAGTTCATGAGAAGATTTTTTTTTTTTTTTTTTTTTTTTAAATTATTATTATTATTTACAAACAAGGTGTCACCACACCAGAACCAAGATAAAGTGCATACATAAAAAAAACAAAAGAAACAAACAAAAACCAAAAAGGCCCCACCGACCCCTACATAGTGTTAGTGACGATAAAATGACAAACAGACAGACAGAACAGAGAGACAGACAGTCAGTCAGACAGTCTCCACAGGTTATAATTAATTAAGGTTTATCATTAATCTATAGAAAAAAGAAGAAAAAAAGGACATTTTTTTTTTTAGCGTTTTCTACTATACCAAGGAAGCCAATGATTAATCTGAACATGACTGTTCGTGTTGATTGTGTTGTCCCAAACATTACTAAATTCACTGTGATCAATGTTTACTTGTAATGCCTTTAATTGGACGCATTGGCAAGAAAATATCAATGACTATGCATGACTGACTACAGACTAGATAGATCATGGGGTGCTCAGAGTCTGCAGGTTCATTCCAACCAAAGACTGTACTAGTTCCTCCCATCTGGTTGAGCGTGTGCTAATCACCTGGTGTAGTCTTTGGTCAGAATGAAAACCTGCACACTCACTCCATGGCACATGGTTGCCTATCCCTGAGATAGATGAACCACTCAGTAGAGGATGTAGTTGTGATGCTCACCTCTTGTTTTCCCAGGTTTGTAGTATCCATTCCAGGCCTCCTCCTGACACTGAGTGAAGGCTTTGCTGGATGGGTTGGTCTGAGTCTGTTGTCTGTCTAAAAAGAGAAAGATATTGACGTAAAACTCCGCTAACATGAGCCTTTCTATAGAAAGTAATTTCAAATGTCAAAAATTATGGTACTATGAAATTAGCAATGAAAATAGATTTCATTACTGTATTTTCATAACTACAACCCCATCTCTATATTCATTATAAAAGGACACTTCTTAAAGCCTTTATGCCCCCTCAATTCAATGTTAACATTGTCAAAATGTCATTGTCAGTCAAAATATGCTTGCTTGAGTTTGGCATTAATACATTTCATGCAATTTCATTTGCAGAGTTTTAGATTTTTGTCAAGTTTGGTTAATAAAAACCCATTACTCTTCAGGCAGTGTGAGAGTTTTCAGGCTTTACAATTTTCTGCTACTTTCTATAGACACAAATAATGCCTTGGAATCGAAAAAAGAAGCAATCAAAACATCAGATTGAAGAATAAATACAAGACTATTCTTAAAAGCATAATTCTATGGATTTGAAGCATCTTTTTTATTCAATGTTATTTATTTCCTTTTGGTGAGGATTTACTTTACATAGCACTCTAGGTTCAATGATGTATGATTGATATCTATAAAATGGCCAGTTTCACAAGCAAATCTTCTCTTATCTTTCTACTGTGTAAAAGTCATTGTTGCATAATTTTATGTTTATGATTTGGTATTGGATGACGGCGGGATCGTGCTATACCAGCAACACGTTCATTATGTGATGCAGTAGACCAGTCTTTTTTCATATCAAGGACCCCTAATGTAGTCCACATTAGAGCCACCAACCCCCATGTGGTGAGATTTTGTCTCTTGAACCCAAATCTGAGAATATTTTTTATTGTTAGATATGATTTTGTCCAGAATCCCATGGCTATCTGTATTGTAGGTAGAGAGATAACAGTGAAACTATGATCAAAATAGCCGTTCTCCTACATTTTCTAATTGTGTTAACTTCTTGTAAATAAAATAATGCTGAAGTTTAACAATTCATTAATTTGCCTGGGGACCCCCTGGAACTCCCTCATGGACCCCTGGTGGTCCCTGGACCCTACATTGAGAACCACTGCAGTAGACTATACCTTGCGGCCTGTTCTTCCACTGTCCATGCCTCTTTTGGTTTTTCTGCATGTGTCCATTCTCACAGGCTTCCTCAGCAGTCTTGGCCTTGTTGGCTTTCTTCCAGTCTGTATGAGACAACCGGCAGTCAAAGTACTATACAAACGTAACACTTTTCTTAAAGGAATAGTTCACCCAAAAATGAAACGTCTGTCATCATCTACTCACCCTCATGCCAGTTGAAACACAGGTGAAGTTTCTCCATATAACACACAGGGAGGTTGCCAGCACAACTCCATAGCAGCCTTCTCCAAAACAACTGAAGTCAGTGGGGATCAGTTCTTCAGAGTTCCAAAAACACCTACAGTATATTTACACCATCATTTAGTGCACATCTTAACTACAGCTGATTGATTTGCAACAAATAATGATGTATAGGTCTTTCTATTCACAGTGTGATTGTTTGGCTGTTTTTGTTTTTGAACTCTAAAGAACAAGTCCCCAGTGACTTCAGTTGTTTTGGAGAAGGCTGCTACCAAGTTGTGCTGGCAACCTCCTTGTGTGTTATATGGACTAACAAATTTCACCTGTGTTTCATTTGGCATGAGGGTGAGTAGATGATGACAGAATTTTCATTTTTGGGTGAACTATTCCTTTAAGGTAATAAGAAACTGCTGATTTTGGATATTGTGGAGTAAAAGTGCAACTTACCTGGATATTTAAATGGGCTCTTTCTGTTCACCCCCGTCTTGCCCTTGAACCCCTTGCAGAAGCAATTGGACTCCTGTAATTCAGAACACTGGACGCCACAGTCCACAAAGTGTCCCTTCGACAGAGATACGGCAGCTACTTTCTGCTCGGCCGCCTCGGCACCCTGTCGCTCAATTCCCAGCAGATTGGCTTCTTCATGCCCACATATTGCAGCTTCCTGCTCCATTTCCGCTTCCTTGTTATGGAGACGCAATTGGCCGATACTTGGCCTTTTCTCCCCTGCCACGGGGTTGGAGAGAGGGGTTTCTACTTGCTCAGGAGAACAAGGGCTTTTCTCCTGCTGCTCGATTACATTAAGAGATTCCTGGTTCGGGCTTCGATTAGCCTCGGGTTCAGAAGACCCATTTTCATTGGCATCCTTCTCTTCCTTGTTTTCTTCACTGGGAGTAGCTGAACTCACTTTATTCTGCAGGAGAGTTGGGGAAGCCAGGGAATCATCAACTGAAGGGTCCATACTCGGGCCTTGCTTCACTTGTACCTCCTTCACTTTAGAGGGGTGAATTTGACACTGCATTTCTGGCCTCTTTTGTGGGCTTACCTTCTTAACTGGGGTACTGAACATGACATCAACATTCTGCTGAGGAGACAAGGGGAACCTGTTGTGGCAATTCACTTTACCCTGGTCACCAAACCAACTGGCTGAGGGTACGTATACTGGGAGAGCGTCAACAGACGACATGGAGAACCTGCGACTGCGCCTTCTCTCTCTGTTAGCTTTCACAATTAGGTCGTCATTTTGGGCGGACAGGCCACCATTTTGCCCATCCTCTAGAATCTCTTCAATGATCACATCAGGCTCCATGACGCCATTCTGTATCAGCCACTCTTTAGACGGGATGTAGGGGGCTAATGACTCCACAGACCAGACAGACTCATTCATTTTTCTCTTGATCTGAACATAACTGAAGGACATTTGATGGGGAATGATCTCTGTCGTCTCTTCATGTGGAATAGACTCATTGCCATTCTCTTGCTCAGGATCAGCATCAGGGACCCTCTGGGATTCGTTAAAAGAGTGGATGAATAAACGTGAACTGCTAGAATCACAGGAGGGGATGCAAGGCCCGATGGAACCAACTAGGCCCACAGGCTCATTCTCTTTCATGGATTCCGACAGCAGCTGTTGGAGGGTAAAAGGCAGTCTGAGTATCTTGCTGAGGGCCTCACTTTCCTTAGAACTGAAAATACTTTCAGCATCATCGTCTTTAGCCTCATTGACAGCAGCCGCCACTTGGCTGCTCTTTCTCTCAGTCAGACTCTGGTTAACCGTCTTCACATGCTCTGCCTCGGTTTCTTCAAAGGAGGCCAGCTGGTCCTCGCTCTGAGGCAACACCTTGTCTGCCATTTTGAGCATCGCCAGGGGTGGGGTGCCGCCTCCCCAGCTCATCAGAATATCGGGAAAAGAGACCCGTCTCTCTTTGGCAACAACACCGTCCTCTCGGTCAGGAGAGCTACACACAGGAACCATACTATCAGTAGAACAGACCGACCACATGTCACAATGACCAAGACCCCCATGGATGCAAGGGGCACCGTTTTCCTGACCAACGCTGCCTTTACGCTTCTTCTTTGCTTCTAAAGGTGTCCTGATATGCGACTGGACATTCTTGGGCGTTGTCGGCAAGGTTTCATAGCCATTTTTGGCTGTGCTTCTAACTGGACTTGTCCTGTTAACCAGGAAGTCTTCTTTGGCATTGCTGCTGGGTAAATTGTAGTTCTCCACATTGGTACAGCCCCGTTTTCCTGTGCTGGAACTTGAGGAGGATGGGGACGCAGAGTTGGTCCCATGCCCAGACTCGGAGCTGGCCAGTGGGCTTCCGTCGCCACAACAGGCTGCGGTTCTCGTCAGTGCCGGTTCTGTTTGGACCTCCGAGTTCACGGTCTCTCGGCCAACAGAAACATTGTATTGAGGGCGGAATCTACGGTTCTGGTTTTGGCTCTGGTAGGGTGCGCTGGCAGCAGGGACCTGAGGATGGAGCAAGCGTCGATAGTCGACTGGTTGAAGGTGGGGGTGGGGCAGGATGTAGCCAGGAGCCTCCATGTAGGGGTTGGGGGGGAATGGGGGCATGACCACGCTGTAGCCTGAGAGGTGAGAAAAAAAAACCAAACAATGTATCTGTCAAATGCACTGAGAAAATAATTCAAAAGTTAAAAAAAATAGTAATTATATTGAATCAGAAGAGAAGATAGCGGGAAAGAGTCTTAAGAGTCTGCATTCAGTAGTAAAAATTTGACCTTGGGTGTTTTGGTTGAAAAGCAACACCATGCACATCATGCAGCCTCAATAAGTTAGTTATGCCGAGGTTAATGCTAACATATGTGTGTGTATGTATGTATGTATGTATGTATGTATGTATGTATGTATGTATGTATGTATATATATATATATATATATATACACATACATACACACACACACACACATATATATATATATATATATTCTGCCCTTGTACAAAAGTGACTTTTTCACTTTTCTGCACCGATGTCTGTATAAAAACTTTTATATTGATCTCATTATATTGATTTCAGCATACAGACTGTCTTATTGAGGCTATTTTGCCCTGACTACAAGAAAGTAGAAAACTCACCCATGCCAGGGAAGCCAGCGAACGGGTTATAATGGAAGGGCATGGGCCACTGGTAGTGGAGGAGGGGGGGTGGAGGCGCTGCCTGGACATAGAAGAAAGGCCGGGGAGGGACCTGGGTTTGGGGATGGGGATGGGGATAGGGATAGGGGGATGGTCCTTGATCCTGGCTGGTGGCGTGCAGTCCTGGACCCTGCTGTCCAGCGTTTGGCACACCAGTCGCAGTATGGGCTTGAGGGTTTGGGTTGCCTCCATTTTGTCTCGGATGAGAGGGGGGATGTCTGTTAGCACACTGTGTTGTTGCCATATTCAACCTAGACAGAGGAGGAAAGAGGAATATTATTTTACCTTAGGCAGCAGTAGGCAAATTTGGAACTTATTCACACGGCGGCCATTTTGAACGTTGGGGTGGGAAACTATCTGGAAGACTGGCCTATACTGTATAAAACTAGCATTACTTCAACAGATAAGTGAGGACAGAGTGAACAGATATCAAATTAACCAGCAATCTCAGGAACAACAACCGCAAGGACTTCTTGAATTTAGCGAAGTTAGCTAGCTTACTAATTAGCTAAGACACTAGCTAGCTGCCTAGGCTAGACTGTGGTAGCTAGCGATAATGGGACAAATATTAAAAAAAGTTACCCTATATCCATCCTGATTGACAGCCATTTGTTTCTAACAGAAAAAATGTCTAATATATAAAAGATTTTCAGTGGGGAATCTGTAAAACATTAATTGCTTGTATGATGCATCTTGGTTCACAACAGTAGCACAGAGCTGAGCTGAATTCGCTCTTCCAGGTAGTTTCCCACCCAGAGTGTTCAAAATGGCCGCTGTGTGAATAAGGTCAATACCCAGAAATCCTGTAAGGTGATGTCAGTAAACTGCACGCTCATATTTACCAACCCTGATGGTCTGCGATCACTTTATACCAAACATACCAAAGGGACAAGAGAGGCAAAAGATACATTGTTGGCGACTTTCTCTGGACGGAGTGCTCGATCATTGTTGTTTACCTTTGGATTTTACTCTCCAGTTTTGATTCATCATTTCCTGTGTGAAGATTATTTCCCACCACACAGACACCAGAATTTAACTTGGGCAAATGGAGTGAATCTATGGGATCTGAATTAGCGGGGATGGGACACTCTTCTCTGTTGCAGCCCAAGAAATTGTTTTAACATGTAAATCTTGCCTGGTGGTGCTTTAATACACAGTTGAAAGTGACATCAAAGATGCAAGATGGCGAGAAGGACAAGGATTCGAACCTTTAACATTGTTACAGAGGCTGTGCTGTTCAGTGCACATACATCATCAAACATCCGCACATAGATATCAAACAAAGGATGGAACACATGAACAAATAAGCAAATAAATCTAGTGCTGTAAGCTATCACCATTACCTAGAAATTGTCATCTGTATTAATATAAACAACAGAAACTAGTGTGAATTTACCTTTTTTTACCACTTGGATATGAGTTTAAAGGACAGACCAGGAGACAAACTGATTAAAAGTGAGGAGCTGACACACCTGACTTCAAGTAGCTGGTGATGAGAGGGGTGTGTCCCCCATCAGCTGATCTGATGGGGGACACACCCCTCTCACCCCTCACCCATCCCCATCAGTAGGGATTAACGCTATGCATAGTACTGTATATGTTGTCTGGTAAACTAGTTAGGAGCTATTGGCACTCAGGACACAATCCCTCTTGAACCACATAGAAACTTCACAAAGCACAAAGCACTTAGCTGCTTATTGATTTTCTAAAGGAAAATTCCAGATACTCTTACACTGTAAGATATATGATCAGTTAGTGATGCCCAGTGCACTCCAGGAATTTGTGATGAAATGTTGTAATTTACTTTTTTGGTGTGCCCACTTTCCTGTCTCATCTACTTGTACTTCAGTTAGTCATTTCCTACGTTTCCCAGAATGCCTTTCAACAACCCCCAGAGAAGGTGGGTGAACTTGCTGAGGCTCAATACCGGACTGACGCTTTGCAGTAATTTGTATGAACTCAGATTAATTAAGAATTCAACAAATAACTATATTATATAATTATATGAATAATGACTTCTGATAATTGACCTCTGCCTATTATTTTTCCAGTAAATAGTTCATAATTTTGCAGTTCTTTCAGGAAACTTTTTTAGAAATTGACAATATCTTATCGACTCCACCAGACTGTTTACATTTTCTGTATAACTACTACATCATTTCATGGTTCTTTCCAGGAAACTTCCTAAGAAATTAACAGTTCCTTTCTATGAATTTATTAGGAAATTGTGGACCCAGAAAATAAAGTGTTAACCAATAAAATGTTGTATACATTAACATTATATTACTATGATTAAATTGTGAACATTTCAAGAGTACACTAATGTCATCAGTTTTATCCCTTGAAGTTGTGTAAAATAATATTCTGTCTTGTTAGTTGATTAGTCACAAGTCACAGAACATTTTTAAAAGATAGAAGGATAGGTGCCTTGACGTTATCATTTATTCATTTTTTCATTCTATTTAATGTCATTCAAAGTGCAGTTTTCCTATTATGTGAAAAAAGAAAGTGTCTTGCTGCCCTATAAATAGCTTAGTAACACCATGAGCTGTGACTGTGTGATTGCTACAGAGACAAGTGCAGTGACTGCAATAATGTTACTATTACTGCCATATGTAGATTGGGATTTAGGTTGCAATTAATGTGTAAATTAAAATTAAAATTTTTAAATGTGGAGGACCAAAGTAGTCACAATTAAATAAATAAATATGTGTCAGTGAAATAAATAATTACATATATAAATACAGAAATCTATAATATCATCAGTAAATAAATTAATAATTGTTTATTTTTGTCTTTAATTTCAAAATTATTACAGAATATTATTTCATATATTTAATTGTATTGGTATTTCATAAAAACATTATTATTATTATTATTTTTCAAATGGCTTTTATTTTTAATTACATAAGATTCAGAATTACATTTTTCAAAGTGGTTCTTTTATTTCCCTTTTTCTTTTTTCGTTGCTCCTCTTTTTATTTGACTTTTGATAATGACTCTTCATTTCATAATGTCTCTTTTCGTAATGTCTCAGTCGTCTGTCAATCAAAGTGAATGGGGCGGGATCTGTTTGCTGATTGGGTAATCCTTTGCAATCGAATATTCCGCCTGGCTCTGAGGCTGGTCTTGCCCCATGGGCCAAATGACGTTAAGAAACTCATAACATTACGAGAATTAAATCATAATTTCGAGAGAAAAGTCGAAATATTACTTTAATGTATTATCAATATTATTATAACTTTGTCACTAGACATGCTTAGCGTTAGCCTACTTGATGTTGTAGGGAAATTGTTTGCTAACTCTAGCTATGTTTGGCATGCATTCCTACCTATGATTCCTACTATTCAATTTTGGGTTGTTATTCTTGGCTCAACACCTGTCATCAACCCTCATTATTGACAGTTAACTAGGGAGATTATTAGGCTACTTCTCGGCTCTATTGAGTGCATTGATTCTTGTATTGATTAATATCTTCTACGACAGACATTACTGTCTTCTACTACGATTCTGTTCTGTTCTGCTACAACTCTAGTATTGTTACTGTAGATCTACTGTCATATAGTATGACTAACTAATGTTGACCTGGTTACTTCTGTGTGAGTGTGTGTGTGTGTGTGCGTGTGTGCATGCAGTGAGCTAGAAGTGTTTTGTGAATATAATCATCAGATAAGACAATTGTGAGGCTTATATAAACATATGCAAACATTTTCCACAGTTGTTATTGATTGCTTACTATAATATAGTTAAATATGAAATATGTGCTCTCTTTGTAAATATCCATATGTAAACGTGACATTATAGAAATAAATACAAAAATATCACAATATTCAGTTGTAGAAGCAAACACATAATGTTATCCTGGCACTGCAAAAATACATAACACAGCAAGACTTGGTCTCAGTTTACCTTTTTTTTTTTTTTTTTTGTCTTCATCAGGCTAACATGCTTTGGCATAAAGCCTTCATCAGAGCACTATTATAATAATGGTACCAGCCTCTCTTTTTATACTGCAATAGTGATTGACCACAGGTGTGTGGGGGCAGTTCACAAGTGAATATACTGTATATAGACTCACATACATATGGCAAGTTACAAACTTACAATTTATAATATATGATCCTATCTGACACAACATCATGATTCATTTTAAATGGGCACAGTATTCTACAAAACATGGGGGGGGAAATGGCATTGTGTCTGCCACAACAATAACATAATTCAGTAAACCATGACATACTAGTCAGACTCAGATGCATAGTAGGATCTACACAATATGAAATTTGTGATAGAACCATACACCATCTCAGAAACACATGTTCCATAGAGCAAGCATGAAGCTTCATGTGAAGACAGAAAAAGTCCAGTTTTCTTATAAAAATGGCTTATTAGAAAAGCCATCATCCAGCCCTTGTGGTTGCATTGTATTAAGTTTATATATCCAAAACATTTCCCACCAAGAAAAAGATGGTATTGGAAAGAAGATTGTTCAGAAGGTATCCTAGTTATCACTCTTCACTTGTGATGTCACTGAGAATCAAGGAAATTCACCCTCCAAAAAAAACCCTCCCTTTTTTTTTTTTTCTTTTCTTTGTCTCCATCTTGCTGTGGTGCATTTCCTAGAGATCACTTGTCAATCAAACCAGTATTGTGACACCTTTTTCCTTGGAAGTTTGAGCTTCTGTAGGTGGCGCTCTTTTCTCTGTCTGTTCAGCCATGGTGGCTATCACCGCTCATGCTAACTACCCAGTTCGGCTATTCATTCCAAACAAACTGGAAATGTAAAACGCATCACTTCCTGTGCGCCAGAGGACTTTTCCCCACGGCGGATGCTTACAACAGTAATGTAAAAGCTTTCATGGACTGGCTGTAGGTTGAATACCTATCATTCCATGATATATTAGAAACATGACATATGAAAATATCACAATTATTACTTTAAAGTACAGTACTGTGCAACAGTCTTAGGCACCCTAGATTTTTTATATACATTTCATCTTAGATATTTATTTGTTTTCTCTGCATTAGTGTGTCAGTAGACCTCTCTTCATAGTAATTTTTTTGACATTTAGACACTTTTCATTTCATTATTTTTGAAAGCATCTTCGCTTTATGGATTTTTTTTTTTACATGTGCCTAAGACTTTTGCACAGTACTGTATGTATTGGGAAGATAACAGAGTGCAAGGATTTTAGTCCAGTGGTTCTCAACCTAGGGGTCAGGGCCCTCAAAAGGGTCACCAGATAAATCTGAGGGGTTGTGAGATGATTAATGGGAGAGGAAAGAAGAAAAAACAAAGTTCTGATACACAAATCTGTTTTCAGTTTTTGGACTTTCTCTAATCTTTGCTGAAATATTGGATCATCTGAACATTTATTGAAATGAAACCATGTGAGGTTTAGAGGGAAAAATCACTATTTGGTGGAGCTGTTAACAACTCATAGACATCTGAAATGTGACCCGACTACACACTGCTTTTTGTAAGACGTCAAAAGCCAAAAAGGTTGGAAACCACTGGTTTCATCTTTAACAATGTGTTGTATTTTAAAAGCTTGTTATATTATCTATTGTGTCAAATCTCCATCTGAAAAGTAACTAAAGCTGTCAAATAAATGTAGTGGAGTAGAAAGTACAATATTTCCCTCTGAAATGTAGTGGAGTGGAAGTATAAAGTAGCATCAAATGGAAATACTCAAGTAAAGTACAAGTATCTCAAAATTGTACCTAAGTACAGTACTTGAGTAAATGCACTTAGTTACTTTCCACCACTGATAAAAGCCTACAAATTGTTATTGTATAAACTCAGTGAATACAGCAGCTTACCCCAAATAAGTAGCTGTTAAAGAAACAAAAAATATCAAAATATGAGTGATAAATAATGTCCCACACACTGTTCTTGCCAAGTAATCACCAATTTATTCACAAGTGTGTAATGGTGCAACGCAAGGACTTTAACAGCACACAACATTGCACAAGTCTTGACAAACCCGTCACCCATCTTAACATGACAATGATGGTTTAAAAATGTCTGCACAACTCTAAAAATATCAAGACACATTCAAGGACTCAGCCTGGCGCTGGAAAGCCAGATCAAACCGACTGATTCTTTTATACCGGGCTTGCAAATAATTCACATCACATGCATGAAGGGAAATGTGAGGCGGGGTTGAGTTGCACAAGGCGTCTCCACTTGCGGAGCTACTCAAAAGCCTGCAAAGACAAACACACCTCACGTTTCATCAAAGTTGATGGCATTTCCACTGTGTAAGGGGCTCCTGTGCGGCTAAAAAAATTACATTCAATACAGCTTCAATTAATTCAAATTCACTATGAAAGGACTGGAAAGTTAAATTACAATTGAAAACATAAAATCAATTCTTTTCCCCATCGTTTTTTTTTTTGTTGAAACAGCTTAGAAATAGAGTTCATTCTTCGGCATTTTTCCCCCAGTAAGAATCCCACTGCCTGTTAAAGCTAAGAGTGTTCTGTTCAGATCAACTGGGTCTACACCTCCCAGACCCGGTCTAGTCTACAGACACTGGGGAGAGGAGGCAGTGAGACACTGAAGGAAGCATCTCAATAACATAAACTTGACATCCAATCAAGGAATTTCATTGCTCTGCTTCAGGGTGAAAAACCAAACATTTTTTTGTAGACTATTGAGTATATATTAGCTATATTATGCATTTGTTGAGTTTGGGGAACAATGAAAATGGGAGCTATACAATTTAGACCAGTGGTTCTCAACGTGGGGTCCGGGGACCACCAGGGGTCGTTGAGGGCATTCCAGGGGGTCCCCAGCAAATTGAATTGCAGATGAATTGTTAAACTTCATTATTTGGTCATTTTAGAATGACTGTTTTGATCATAGTTTCTCTGTTGACTGTGTGGACGAAATTAGGGGTCCTTGATATGAAAAAGGTTGAGAACCACTGATTTAGACCATCTGTAGTAGAAAAGGACAAAATGTTAGGTTGCTGGCTATACATTTTAAAAACAAAGAAGCTATATCAGGAGTTCCATTTCCACTGAAACAGGCAGTTTTACACCGATCTATTAATTTTGAAAGAAACCATTACCAGTTGTAGCTCGACATCTACAGTTAAGGTCCCACTGCCAGTTAAAACCAGGAGAGCTCTGTTCAGATGAACTGGGTCTACACCTCCCGGACCTAGTCTCATCTACAGACACTGGGAGAGGAGGCAGTGAGACGCTGACTGAAGGAAGCATCTGGGAAGAATCTCAATACTGTTCTGTATACGCGAGGCTGAGCAAAAAGCCAGTTGTCAGGTGGTTAGATTCAGATTTGATTAGCATTACAGAATCAATATGGGGAAGCAGATGGAGACAATATTTTGAAAGACTGCTTCAGGCTGCCCATAAAATGCTACATTCTTAGATAATAAAAAAAACTATACTAATTTAGCACTAACCATTCATGACAATTAGATCATTGGGGAAAGGGATTTAAATCATCTTGCATAGGATCTAAAGACACAGATCAAGTAAAATCAGTATGGAGAACATTTACCCAGAAATCTGATTCAACTTTGTGTCTAACACCTAAAACTAAGGGAAGACAGTCATTTAAGCCTGTTGGGATATGGGTTAAAATGGCCAACATGAAACAATGGAAATGCATCTACTCTTTTCACAGCAAGCCGTTCACTGGTGACATACAATCTCTATTAACACCAATATCTTTCATCACTAGTGTCTGTCAAGTTATTAGAGTGTGCTTTGTGTGCATTACATAGTGCATAGTGAATTTATATTAGATTTAAGTAATACATTTAGAATAAATATATTAAATATAGATATTGCAAATAGTCAATATCTTGTGTTTCTTCTCTTTGTGGACCCTGTTGGGTAGAAGAGACAGGTTAGTTTGGGCTGTGAAAATTTATATTCTGCAAAAATCAGACTAAACTAAAACAAATGTGTGGCGGCCCCGAATGGCAGCGAGAGGTAACCGTTTGGAATTTTGAGGACTTCATTACCCAGAAATCCTGTAACGGTGATGTCAGTAAATGTCTTCCTAGTGTGTTGTGGGGGTGGAGGTGGTGAAAAGGTGTTTAGGAGACACTTTTGGATTTCACTCTTAAGTTGCAGACATCCCCCATCCATAAAAATTGAATCTAGTGCAGCTCTAAACACCTAAATTGAGCTGTACCTTAATTGTGTATAACCAAGTCAGTGCTGTTCTCATTTTTATATGGTCAGTGGTGGAAGAAGTACTCTGATCCTTTACTTAAGTAAAAGTACCAATACAGCAATGTAAAAATACTCCATTACAAGTAAAAGTCCTGCATGAAAAATACTACTTAAAGTACATAAGTATTAGCAGCAAAATGTAGTTAAAGTATTAAAGTAAAAGTAGTGGTTTGGTCCCTCTGACTGATATTTCATTATATATGACATCATTAGATTATTAATACTGAAGCATCAGTGTGTAAGCAGCATGTTACTGTTGTAGCTGCTGGAGGTGGAGCTAGTTTGAACTACTTTATATACAGTTAGCTAGTTTAGTCCAGTGGTTCCCAACCTAGGGGTCGGGCCCCTCCAAAGGGTCACCTGATAAATCTGAGGGGTCGTGAGATGATTCATGGGAGAGGAAAGAAGAAAAGTTCTGATACACAAATCTGTTTTCAGTTTTTGGACTTTTTCTCTAATCTTTTCTGAAATATTGGATCATTTGAACATTTATTGAAATGAAACCATGTGAGGTTTAGAGGGAAAAATCACTATTTGGTGGAGCTGTTAACAACTCAGACATCTGAAATGTGACCCCGACTACACACTGCTTTTTGTAAGACGTCAAAAGCCAAAAAGGTTGGAAACCACTGGTTTAATCTTTAACAATGTGTTGTATTTTAAAAGCTTGTTATATTATCCATTGTGTCAAATCTCCATCTGAAAAGTAACTAAAGCTGTCAGATAAATGTAGTGGAGTAGAAAGTACAATATTTCCCTCTGAAATGTAGTGGAGTGGAAGTATAAAGTAGCATCAAATGGAAATACTCAAGTAAAGTACAAGTATCTCAAAATTGTACCGAAGTACAGTACTTGAGTAAATGCACTTAGTTACTTTCCACCACTGTATATGGTGCAGTATGCCTTTAAAATGTCACTGCTTAGTTTCAACACAGATTGTCTCGCTGTAGGCACTGAAGCTCTAATCATTGCATTCTGTATAATCAAAACAATTTCTGCCTGCTCACCATTTCCCCATGTCAAATTTGTGAATTGCTTTTGTTCCATTACCTCTGCTCCTGTGACCATGAGAGACCTCGCTCTCCTTGTAATCATGGTCGGTCCTCCTGGGCCTCTGCGGGACAAACGTTTTACAGGCGGGCCTTTTGCGTTGGGGCCACACTGGGGAGAGAAAGAGAGGGAAGGGGGTTCAGATGGAGACAGATGGGAACTGTTGGATTGCAACACAAATATTTGAGGTGGCCCCTGACCAAAAAAGTCATTCATTTAAAGCACAAGGCAAGATTTTTATGTAAAAATCCAGTTGTCTTATGAGCCTAAATCACAAAGTCGGGCTGCAACAGAGAAGAGCATCCCATCCCCACCAACTGAGACACCGCAGATTCACCCCATTTGCTCAAATTAAATTGTTTTCTGTATAGTCACTGGTGGGAAATGATTGGAGAAGAGTGTTTTTTTCTCTCTCTCTCTCCATTCATTGCCACTGTATGGTGGAACAGGTCTCAAAATCACACTTCTAACAAATAAACAGGAACAGAGCAGATTCTGACAATATATAAAAATATATATATGTAGTCCTGCCACTGAATTGTGGATAAGGGAATCAGAATGAAGAAAAGAGTGTTTACCAATAACTATAAATAGGCAAAAAAAAAAAAGTGGATAACAGGACAGATGCTGCCAATATATAAAAAAACAAGTATCTCACTTTTTTACGCCTATTCACAGTTATTGGTTTTCTTCATTCCATCCAAGTTTCTTCCAGCCAGATTTCAGTGTTACACTTGCTCAAACTGAAAGGTTTGATAAACAAAGAAAGCAATTCACATCCACAATTCAGTGACAGGACTAGTTTTTTTTTTTTAAATCTGCTTTGTTTGCATTCTTCATTTGCTAGAAGTGTGATTTTGAGACCTGTTCCACCGTACAATGGCAGTGAATGGAGAGAGTGAAATCCAGAAGAGTCTTCTAAACCAGTGGTTCTCACATTATTAAACTTATTATTAATATTATATGATTATTATTAGATATTATATTAATTAACACAATTAGAGGATGTAGAAGAATGACTATTTTGATCGTAGTTTCACTGTTATCTCGCTACCTACAATACAGATAGTCATTGGATTCTGGACAAAATCATATCCAACAATAAAAATAATCTCAGATTTGGGTCTGAGAGACAAAATCTCATCAAGTGGGGGTCCGTGGCCCTAATGTGGACTAAATTAGGAGTCCTTGATATGAAAAAGGTTGAGAATCACTGTTCTAAACAGTTGCACGTGAGCACTCCAGCCAGAAAAAGCTGGACTCACCTGCTGCCAATAGACTTTCCCCCCCCCCCACTATTTCCACCCTCACTAGCCAATAAGAAGAAATTTAAGTTCAGGACTGGGCACACCATGTTACATGATTTCTGGGTGATAAAGTCATTAAAACTATCAAAAGTTCAAAGTTATCTCTCACTGCCACTTTGGGCCTAGTGCAGCTATAAGTTTGCTTTGTTGCAACATGAAGTATTGCTGTGATTTTCTCCTCTTATGTTTAGTTTAGCTTTTGATTTGATTAACCAACACCTGCAAACACAATAGGCATGCATATGCTATCCCTGCTGCATAAGCTGATGGAAGATATGGCAATAACCAACAAGCAATTGCCATACAGTTGTAATAAGTTGTGATAAGTTTCTCTTTAAAAAGGTAAGCAAAGTCTTACCTTCGTCTGTCCCATTATGTGGTCTCGATGACCTGGGCTTATATTTAGCTCCACAGCTTCCCCAGCTGTCTGGGGCTGTCGCTGCAGCTCGTTCCATCCAGGGTTGGTCTAGAGTAAAACCATAAACAGTGAAATCATAACCAATTCACGCTGCACTGATATTTATCTTTAAATGAGTCCAAAACAACCCTGATACATTCAGTAAACAGTCCCTCAAACAAGCCCAAAATCCTAATCCATGGAGACTCTAAGAGAGTCTAAGAGGAACAGAAACCAGATAAAACTTACTTCATTGCCTTTATACACTTAATAGATATAACAATAATATGTTTTTTTCTGTGTCTTTTTGGGGCATGGTTTTAAGTGACCAGTTTGACAATGTGGCCAGTGTCTGTGGCAAGTTGGACCAATATCCAGTATAGGAGTGAGGAAAAAGGAGCTGAACCATTTTACCACTTTAGGACACATCTCTTACCACTGTATGTCCTGGCTGGGGGAATCCTTTGTCCTCTCCCTTTATATTTGTTAGCTTTGCTTGTTGCGGAGGCAGGGGGACAGTAGTCTCGGCCATAGCCTTGTCCCTGCTGCTCATCATGTACCGCGATCTCCTCCACCCCCTCATGTTCATCACAGTCGCACATCTTTCTGGACCTGTTCAGAGGACTTTTGTCTCGGTTAATCCTGTTTAACTTTGTACTCAAATGAACCATCTAAATGAACCATCTAAATGCTGGGCAACAAGTATGATTTTTACCATCCCATAGCACAAAATGATCATAATATCTGCGAGGGGTTGATAGGGTAGTTGATATCAATGACTCAATGATTACTTGAACAGGTGCTGAGATTTCTGGCTTTCAAAACTAAAATTTTTTAAAATATAGCCGCAAGCGGCCATGAAAGGGGTTCAAGCCTTTTCTGAATGGTACTGACGCAAAAAAAGTGTCAGTGGTTCTGAGGACATTGTCCAAATATATCCCTTGATATATCTGCCAAGTTTCGCGATCATTGAACAGGAGACAGGTGTGGAGTCACGCCCATTTTTGGCATTTGCGATGCCCCCTTCTGGTCGAATCGCACAAAATTTGGTACACATGTTAGATATGCCATTCCAGACAAGGCTGAGAAGTTTGGGGCTGATTTTGCAAATGGACTTTGATTTACCAGCTATTACATAGTTATTACACTATAAGCCCTGCCCACTTCACCAATGATTACAAAACTTCTTGGTACTTCCTCCCTGAACATACATACCAAATTTCACACAATTTCGTCATCGGGATTAGGAGATAGTTTTTTTTGGCATTTGTGGCGCCCCCTACTGTTCAATCTTAAAACAGCTTTGCACACATGGGTATTGATGATATCTGAACATGTTCATGAAGTTTCATGATGATTGGTCATGAAGTTATGACAATTTAGCTGACAGGCCACGCCCTCTCACAACTTTAAAAATTAATATTTTCAATAGATATAAAAAATCCGAAAATAACTTGTAGAGCTTGGTCCATAGATGCTACTGACCGACTTTGGTGGTGATCGGTCAAACGGTGCAGGAGGAGATGTTAAAAATGTGTTTTTCAAAACTTTCAAAATATCTGAAATTTTCCAGGCAGACCTTGAGGGTCCAAATAGCAAAATTGTAGGGTTAGGACACCTGCATGTGTGTACCAAGTTTCGTGTAAATCGGACAAACAGTGTACGAGTTATGGCCTTTAAAGTAAAACCATTAATTATAGCGCCCCCTTCAGGCCGATTGGGTAAATATTTGTTGAGCTAGTAATGGGTCATAGTATCTGTCATTGGACCAAATTTGATGTCTCTGCAATATACCAAATCACTGGAGTTTGCGCCAATGCGGATGACCAATGATAAACCAGCACAAAAACAATTAAATTAAATAAATTAAATAAATAAATATAAATAGATAATAATAATAAATAATAATAATAATTAATAATAAATAAATTAAATAGGGTTTCAGCCCTACGGGCTTGAACCCTAAAAATAGTACCTGCTTCTGGGGTATAAGTGGAGGGGAGGGAGATGGGGAGGAGGATAGGCATGTGGCAAGGATCTGGTACTCGAGTAGCAGTAATGATGCTGCTGTTGTCCTGGCATCGAACAACTCCCAGGCACTTTTGCTCCTTCAGTTACCTCCTCAGCTGCTGCCTCCTCCTCCCTGTACCCCACTTCCACCTGCTCCGCTTCATCTGGTCTTTCTGGATATTCACACTGCATGCTCCCACCTTCCTCTCCTCCGAAGGCTATCCTCCCATCATTTTTCGCCAGGCTCAGACCACAGCACATGCAGGTTTGCAGACACATCTTGGAAAGTTTAGCTGCCAACGGAATGCAGTTCTCCTTCCCAGAATCCTGCGTCTGTCCTTCTGCTGCCATCTTTCCTCCGCCTATATAAACTGGCTCGCTGGACAAAAGGCTGCCACCTCTAACAATAAGGTCATTGTCGAGGTTGTCAATGTCTGTGGAGAAAAGCTCATCCCTGGAAGAACGTTCATCTATTGATGGACTCAGGATGCTCTGGCGCTCTGTGGCTACCTGTGGACAAGAACTAGATTAACGTACCAAGAACTAGGAGGTCTTCTGAGACACTTAATATCATGACATCTTCATGGAGTACCATTGATAGAGCAGCCAACAATCCGAAAGCCAATTTATCTAAAGTGAAATGCCACTTTGTCCTGACCTGGATTGTTGAATGGGGGTAGTAGCTGTAGTATGCTGAGCTACTGCTGGCCAGGGACAAGTAGTTCTGAGGGGGTAGAGTGGTGGAGGTAGAGGGGTCGATGAAACACAGGGACTCGTGCTGCAACATGCCTATAGTCACCTGGGATGAAGTCAAAGACCACTTGAATAGTAATGGATAAAACAGCCATTGATGGGGAACTCTCATTCAAAACATCAATGTTCTTGAAATGCAATTGTCTATTCAATTATGCTGTAAGCAAAATAATTTTGGGGTATGTACAGGTAATTCTCAGAAAACTGATTTGTTGCAATCCTAATTGAATTAAAGGACCAGTCACTCGACCCATCACACTGGATTGGGCCAACAACAGAGGCCCTTTTATAAGAAAGGCCGGAGTAGACTGATTGTCTTGAGAAGGCTCAAGTCATTCAATGTATGCAACTACTACAGTGCACTGGCCACTATGGAGTAGTGGCACTGTTCTTTGTGGTGGTGTATTGGGGAGGAAACATCAAAGCTGGGGATGCAGGCAGGGTTAATACATGGGTTATAAGGCTGGCTCTGTTAGGGCTAAGACTGGACAGTTTGAGGGTAGTAGCAGATGAGGACTGAACTGAACTCCATCCTTGACAACACTTCCCACTTCATTTATGGTGCATTAATTCAGCTATGGAGGACCTTCAGCCTTTGACTCAGTCACCCTAGGTCAGCGGTTCTCAATGTGGGGTCCAGGGACCACCAGGGGTCCTTGAAGGGGTTCTAGGGGGTCCCCAGCAAATTGATGAATTGTTAGATTTCACCATTATTTTATTTACAAGTAGTTAACACTATTAGAGAATGTAGAAGAATGACTATCTCTCTACCTACAATACAGATAGTCATGGAATTCTGGACAAAATCATATCCAACAACAAAAATATTCTCAGATTTGGGTCCGAGAGACAAAATCTCATCAAATGGGGGTCCGTGGCCCTGAACTGGACTAAACTAGGGGTCCTTGATGTGAAAAAGGTTGAGAATCACTGCCCTAGATGAACCAAGGATTGCGTCAAGCATTTATTCATGAGGACCGCCTTCTGGATGTACAATGCTGTCATATATATATATAGACACTATATATATATATATATATATATATATATATATATAGACACACCCCCGTGTTCAATTCCCGGCCACAAAATGCAATGTCACGGGGCTGTTAGACTCTTAGTTTTGTTGTACATATGTTCCTCCATCGGTGCACCTGATAATGCAAATATTGCACTGCAGATGTACAGATGGAACAATCTCCCCCGTCAATCCACTCACCTTGTCACAGGGTAATCTCAGGATGCGATAGGGCAGCTCTTCCTCAGCCTCCACCCCTGGATTCCTCTTGCCATTCATCAGTTCTAGTGCACCAGCATGGTGAACCTTCTGAGCCTAGAGAATGTTTAACATACAGAAGCCACACACAAAAAAAGCAGCCTTGGTACAATGAGAATCTTAACTTACAATATTGACTTCAGAATGGGCTGAGGATACACACTTTAATAATAAGATGTTCGAACACTACTCTTACTATATTTTGCACTGCAATTCATCCTCTTACCCCTTTAGTCATGTTATGCATTGTCACTTTCCATTGCAACTTTATATGACTGTTTTAATACCTAGTGCAGTAATCATAAGTGATGTGATACATTATCTGATATATGTAGTATATGAATTTGAAAGACAAGCTGTCACACTGTAATCAGCTAATGGTAATCCTAATTAACATTCAGTAGGATCTGAACCTGATTCGGGTAGAGCTCCTGACGCAGGCATTCAGCAGCATCCAGCAGCTCATGTTCAGTTGAAGCCCTACTCAGATCCAAGTTGGGGTTCTTGACCCAACAGTGGTGCCCTTCTGCTAAAGATATGTCGGGCTTTGGGTGTAGTGCCTCTGATTTCTCACAATCTTCTGCGTTTTTGCTCACCAGACAAGGGGCCTCAAGGCAACCCTCTACATCCTCATCTTCCCCATTGACTGAGGAGCTGTCGAGGGGTAAAATGTCAATTCCTGAGACCAGGGACTGGGTGTCATACTGGGCTTTGTCATATAGGTGAGCCCCAGGCTTCAAGGCCCAGGAACCCTCAACCAAATTGCTCAGGATGGACTCAGCATCGCTCACTTCTTGAGTAGTAGAATCGCTGGGCATGGGCTGTAGCAGGGTATGAGGATGAGGCTGATGAAGAATGTGGCCATTAAGGTGGGCCCCTGTCTGTCTGGTTATAGGAGGCTGTCTCTGGGCAAGAGGCTTCAACACTGGAAGACAACAGAAAGCCATAGAAAGCTGAATTAGTTATTTTTTCCTCCAAAATATGAACAGTCTCTATATAAAAATGGTACTTCCATCAATGCATTTCACTGAATACATAATATTTCTAATGATTTATGATAACACAGAGGGCTCTCTGCACATCCCCTTTAATCTTGTCCTTTGCTCCTCACCTGTCTCATTCATCTTTCCAATGTCGGAGGAAGACCGCGTTACGATATTTGGGGGAAGAACCTTCATATCAGATGCGACTGGCTCCTTGTCTTCTTTCCCTGTGATCTCACTGGTTTTAAGCCCATCCAGACTGCCGATCTGCTTGGTGAGAGCATCGCTGTGGTCTGTTTGGACCTCTGAGCTTGCGGTCTCCCTTGTAATGTGGCACTATTGGTGGAGAAAGACCAGACAGCATGTATGAAAAGCTGTTGTACCTTCAATGCAAGGATGTCGTACAGATTTCTGGGACTGATTGAGAAGACGTGGGCAAAATTCTAATCACACATTGGAACAAACTATTCACAATGCTGTCGGCCATGAATGAGGATTTAAAAAAACAAATAAAAACCCACACAGGATTACAGAAAACAATATAGCCTAATGCATCACAGCAGAATTTGGGTTTCATCAAGGTTATTATGTAGTATGGCCGTGCATACTGTACCCCCCACAACAAATACTTTGTATTTACAATTCTTGAATTAAACTTTGGAGATGCATATGGCTGCATATGTCTGTCCGAACTTCAGAACACTTCTGAAACCCTCTCAGAACTAAGCATAAAACAGGCTTTACTCCCAGGCCTGACTGTCACATACCGTCAGCCTTAAGAGCAATATGTAAATGCAAAAAGATTTTGTACACTAGTTTTGAAAAAGCTTATTTGACAGAAACATTGACACATTAATAGCTGTAGGGGGCATTAAGTATATATTAGGTAATTATCATGTCTACCGTATTTAAGTAGTAGTAGTAGTCAATTAAAAGCCGGGTCTCCGATAATGGCCGGGGCCGTGGTCGACACGAACAAATAAAGGCCGGCCCCAAATACAGGCCGGGGGAAATAAACAAAGGAAAAAACAACGGTGGATACTGGTAAACTCCTGGTGCCTGTTATATAATGTAACTGTAGTTTGCAGTAACGTATAAGTGCCACAAGATGGCAGTATGCCACAAGATGGGTCGGCCGGCGGAAGTCTCTGGAGCATGCCATCGTCGATTACCGTAATTATCGGTAATGCATTGCAGTAACAAAAAAACGGCTACCTAACGTACCCCAACAGAAGCAGATAAGAAAACAAGGAGGCTTCGTACAAAAATATGAGCAAATATACTTATCAAACAGAGGGAATTAGAAATAAAGGCCTGTCTCTAATATAAGCCTGCTTTCAATAAAGGCCTGGTACCCTCTGCAGTTGAGGTAAATAAAGGCCCGGGCCAATATTAGAGGAAATACAGTATACATGGTTCATACATACGTATTGGTGCCTTAAGTGGACATCATATGCAGAGGATAAGGAGAGATGAGGGTTGAACATCTGTCTGTAGTCCACAGGGTAAATCGGGGCCTGGGGCATCACATATCCTGGGTACCCGGACATATATGGGTATGGAGCCATGTACTGACGCATATATGACAAAGCTGGAGACACAAAAGGTACAAGGACTCAGTGCCAAAATCTTCAATGGTCAGGATAAGAATACAGCTACATGCTCATCTTGGTCCCACTGTTAAGTGAGTCAGAGCAAAAGAATGCAGGATTCACTTGAAGGTTTTCTACCCAAATGTGAAGGCACTTGAATATGTTCCACTAGAGCTTCACCATTGTTTTACTGGATGGGATCCATTGTCTTACATTTGTTCAGTTGCATGCTCTTACATCTTCAACCCCCCTTATCTCTATACAAAATCTACCACACTAGCAACTGTCAAACAGTCTTATTTCAGTGACACATGAGAATACTGAATATACTTATATATTTGAAGGAACAACACTGTTTGGAACTCATGGAAATTAGCAATCACTGTCCCTTCAGCAAGTTGGGATATTACCCAATTTCCCCTTGGGGATTCTTAAACATTTCAATTCATCCAGTTTTGTAAAATTAATATTCCGACTTGTTCTTACCAGATGCAGGGTGGCCATACGGATTCATGTTCATATTCCATTGGTACATGTAGAAAGGTTGGCTGGGTGACTGAACATAGAAAAATGGTCTGGTGTGGTTAACTTGGTGGTGATGGGGGTGCCCTGATCCCAGAGTGTGAGTAGGATTGTTCATGTCTGTAACATGGAATGCCAAAAAACAAAAATTATCACTCCATACTTTATTTGTCCATCAACTGTACCAGGTAAGCAAGCAAAAGAGGTGATGCAGTAAACCACCTACATCTGTCAATTACCTTGACTGTACACTGATCAACATTTCAAATTACTGGTCATATCTACACCAGGGAATTACAGAGTGCAAATAGTTCGTGAACACACACACACATTCACTCAGATACTTAAGACTATTTGACCACTGCAATACTGACACAGCTGACTCCACCTGGGTCCTATCTCATAAACAGTTTAGTCGGTTAGCGAAGTAACTTTGGGTTTAACCCTGGCTTTTCGGGTAGATCGCCACGGTAACGGGTCATGTTCAGATTCAAGCGTATAAAATACCCATCTCCTCATCAGTCAAGTCTCCGGAAAAATATTAAGGGCTGTTCGCAGGGCAACAGTGTTAAGATACTGGCAAAACCCCTTTGTCTTCCATGAGGAATTACTGTATCAGAGTTATAATGTCAGACGTAATAAATGTTTGTAGCATTTCCAGGCCATTTGCCCACTCTGACTATAAAAGAAGGCTTCTAACAAACAGCAGGGTAACACTTTACAATAAGGGTCACTAAGTTAAGGGTTACTTAATGCTTAATAAGGGTTAGTTAATGCTTAATAAGCATTAACTAACCTTAACAGTTAACTAATGTGTAATTTACTAATGGTGTTCATGTTAACTAAGGTATTAATTTATACATTTAATAGTTTATAAAGATGACTATTAAAAGTTGACGGTAGTTATCAATAATGGATGAAATTTACTGTTACTGCATATTAAGTGCACTGAATTGTGTCATATGAGTCCCGAGTGTAATACAACAGATTGCACCTATTCCACATAACACCGCCGCCCTGGGGAACATGAATAGAATTTGTGAATAGAAATTTTTTTCACAGCCTCAATGTGATGACACAAAATTGCATCAGTGAAAAGTATGCCCACTATGCCTTAATAGGACAGTGATAGGACTATTTATTTATGCATTTACACCATCTGCAATTTTCCTCCAGCAACCCTCTAGCCTTGGCAGCAGCGTATCTTTTTGCTGTTACAATGTCCTTGTATTGCTCATATTTATTCATTATCATAGTTTGTTCTTGAGAACACAAATGTTGCTGTTTCTTTCCCATAGCCACTTTTACTCCGTGTTGAAATTGATGGCAGTATGTTTATATAATCCCACAATTGTTCATTGTTTATTTTCAACTATTTTTATTGCTTCTTTTGACATTCTAGTTGTGTGCTTATACTCCATTTCCTTTTCCCCACTTTACTTTTGCCACTCCAAAGACCTAATTTCCCCACAGAGATAAATAGTTCCATTTTATCACACTGCTCTTGATCTGCCTCTTTCATGTGAGCATGCTCATCGCTGGACTGGAAAATCTTGGGCTGACACAGCTAGCTGAAATCCACCTTCATGAGATCGGTTATCCAGGACTGAAGCCCACTATTGCAAACCCTGACTATGTTGATTGTGTATCCCACTGATTATGTCACTTCATGAGACAGGCCCCTGGCTGTACTACCAGCTAGTAGAAGTTACTGTCTGTGGATGGAAGTGCCATCGGTTGAGAACCTATCTTTAGTGGTAATCAGTACAACATATTCAATTCCATTATCCATTATTAATTCCATTAATATTGACATTTTTTAAACGTAAACTAAAAACCCATCTATTCAGTCTGGCTTTTATATAGTGTTTTATAATTTGATGGTTTTAATATTTATACTATTTTATTTATTATCATTATTTATTTTATTCTATTTTGTTTTATCAACATTTTACTATTTATCATTATTATTTATTTTATTATCGTTTTGGCAATCGCTTGTAAAGCACTTTGAATTGCATTTGAAAGGTGCTATATAAAGTTTGATTGATTGATTGATAGATTGATTATCGTGACCACAAATTAATTGAAGATACAATACCCAATGTTTCACATTAAAACAATAAATGGGGGATAACATACATTTGTCTGTCTTTGACCCTGTGTATTCATGCCTAAATACCCCCTTCCGCCTGAAATTGGCTTTTCAATGACGTTGGGGATGTTTTGGGGTGTCATTTGCTGTGGGTGTATCATATGGGTGTGGCCAGTGGTAGGCGGGTTGTGGCTATGAAACAATTGAGGACAGCATGCAGGGAAATGAAGAACAGAAAAGCTAAACACCAAAAAAAAAAAACAGGGTGAACATCAGTGTTGCTTGTTTTATTGCAGATTGGTTGAGTTTGCCGTTTTCAACGCCTGTCGTGGCTTTACAGGTGCCGGTTACCTCAACCTAGATCAGTGGTTCTCAACGTGGGGTACGGGGACCACCAGGGGTCCTTGAGGGGGCTCCAGGGGGTCTCCAGCAAATTGATGAACTGTTAAACTTCACCATTATTTCATTTACAAGAGGTTTACACAATTAGAGAATGTAGAAGAATGACTGTTTTGATCATAGTTTCTAGTCATGGAATTCTGGACAAAATCATATCTAACAATAATCTCAGATTTGGGTCAGAGAGACAAAATCTCATTAAAATGGGGGTCTGTGGCTCTAATGTGGACTTGATATGAAAAAGGTTGAGAATCACTGACCTAGATGCTGTTTCAAGTGTTGGGGGTGAGAACTTAACCAACTGAGGGGAGGAGGGCAAGATGAACAATATACTTCAAGTTGATTATTAACATGAGTGAAAATCACATTTTTTTTGTAAACTTTCATCCCTAGCTCCAACATTATAGTTGGGTCAGGCTTGAGCAGGTCAAGACTCAGGTAAAGCCCTGGAGCACATGATACTGTGGTCAGTCTTGAAGCAACAATGGATTTCATGAAATGTGAATACAGCAATTTTATGACAAATGCACTAATTTGTTGGTTACTGAGACAGAGTAAATCAAATTAGATGCCTTAAAAAAAGTTGGATTGCTCAGAAGCAAGGTGCATTAGTCAGACTCACCTGCCATTGCTTGGTTAGGGGCAGAGAGACACTGCACAAGGTTTTACACACCGCAGTACTGGGGAAGGAAATGAAAAAGGAGTGAACCCTCTGTATGTAAAGCGTATCACTGATGGCTCATGTAGTGTTTTTAACCATTGTGTAGCACTTGCAACCATGCCTTGAAGTGTGACAAACATGTCAACAAAAAAGCATATTAAAGCTTTAATAAACTTATCTTCAGGTCCAGCAACTCATTCAGTTCAGCTCTTGGAATGATCAAGGTTTTGTGTGACATTTTTAACAATCAAAAGTCTTAATTACCACCCAACAATTGACCAGTTAGAAAACCAGTGCTTGATCAGTCTTTTCTAAACATGACCTGGGTTGATTTTCAGTGGTGGAAAGTAACTAAGTACATTTACTTCAGTACAATTTTGAGGTACTTGTACTTTACTTGAGTATTTCCATTTTATGCTACTTTGTACTTATACTCCACTACATTTTAGAGGGAAATATTGTACTTTTTACTCCATTAGATTTATTTCACAGCTATAGTTACTAGTTACTTTTCAGATCAATATTTTATATTTAAAACATTTGATCATCTTTATAAAATAACTATAAAATAGCATTGTTATAGATTAGCCTACCCAAAAGTATAAATTGTTAAGATTAGCTTCACATTGACAACTTTAAAATGCTGCTTACATGTCAATAAATGTCAATAAATCAATGTTAATATTCCAATAATTGATGAAAAATATAACTCTCTAAATGGGGACAGTTTGCATAATGAGTATGTTTACTTTGATACTCTAAGTACATTATGCTGTCAATACTTATGTACTTTTACTTAAGTGACATTTTGAATGCAGAACTTTTACTTGTAATGGAGTATATTTACATTGTTGTATTGCTACTTTACTTAAGTAAAAGATCTCAGTACTTCTTCCACCACTGTTGATTTTAAAAAGAAAAACATTTCATTGGCTCCACCACATGTTGGGAAAATCACATTTTAAACTACAGCTTCTATGAGACAGAGAGCTGACTAGAAGACTAGACTGTTAAAACATTTAGAGCCACTGCCTCAAAACTTACTGGTGAAAATGGTGCTGAAAAAGAAGTGGGGTTGATGAGCGTGGTTGAATGGGGGCAACCCAACTCTACCTGGCCTCTCTTATCACCTAGGCCAAGGTAATGTAATCAGTTTATTGCCTTCAGCTGTCAGTCTGCCTGCCTCCGCTTTCACCTGGCAAAGAAGAGACTGACCTGGGGCCAGATTCACCAAAGTGAATAGATAGATAGATAGATAGATAAGATAGATCTTAAGAAATGACATAAAAGGAAATTTTAGGAAGTTCTTATGAAGGCTCTTAAGTACAATTCCTCAATATTTTCTTAGTAACAGTCTAATTTCTTACGACTTTCTTTAATTTTCCTACTTAAGAACTTCTCAAAATAGGGCCTGAATTAATTCTGGTTAATAAACTTTAGGCTTACTGCCATTGAGGCTAGGAGACAAGGCTAGGAGGCTAGGAGACAAGGCTAGGAGGCAACCCAAAGTGCTACAAAACATCTACAAAAAATCTACAAAACAATTGGGGAAAAACCTAAATTTGCTATCTTATTTTCAATAAACATGAGACAGAGGCCTACCTGGCCCTACACCAAATAAAGCTTTACAATAAATGTTCATCTTAATGTTAGGTGTAGGGGAACCTATGAAGACTTTGAACTATAACCTACTTGTCTAAAATGTGTTTAAATATATGATATTAGAGGCTTACCTTTTCACTGTAGGAGTTTTAAGACAGGTGAAGGGCCGTCTTAAAGTTAAGAAAAAAATCAAGAACAAATTTGACAACTTTCATTTCAAGAATACCATTTATTCATAAGTTTTTTTCTTAGGAAGAAACATAAGAAGGAAGAAAATATATAAGAACTGTTTTTTAAAAATAGCATGTTTTCCTATTTTTTTTTCTTAAGACTAAAGTTAAGAAAAAAATGGCACTTGCGAAGATTTTCTTTCTTAAAAGAGGGTTTTGTGAATCCGGCCCCTGGCTCAGAAGGTGTTTGAGCCCTCAGCACTGGCTCATTATCAAAACCAAGAACACCAAGTGGATACTTGTGTCCTTGTGGAGAATGGTCTTCCCAAGTTGTCTTGGGGAGAACGATCAAACAAAGAAGCTTCCTTGCAATTTTGTGCTTATACGTTCATGAGAAGATAGATATAGGTTAGGACAGTGTTTCTCAACGTGGGGTCCGGGGACCACCAGTGGTCCTTGAGGGGGTTCCAGGGGGTCCCCAGCAAATTATTGAATTGTTAAACTTCACTATTATTTCATTTACAAGAAGTTAACACAATTAGAGAATGTAGAAAAATAACTATTTTGATCATAGTTTCACCTCTCTACCTACAATACAGATAGTCATGGAATTCTGGACAAAATCATATCTAACAATAAAAATATTCTCATATTTGGGTCCGAGAGACTCATCAAATGGGGGTCCATGGCTCTAATGTGGACTAAATTAGGGGTCCTTGATATGAAAAAGGTTGAGAATCACTGGGTTAGGAGATAGGCTATTCATTTTGTTTTTGTTAGGCTGCTGCATTTTATATTTGTCTGGGAGGACCAAACATCATTTGAGCGTTATCCTGGGGAACCAGAGAAATTTGTGAGTTGAGGGATTAGTTAGTAGTTTGACTGATTGTCATATTTTTCATTGTTGTTGGTTGTCCGTCTTGTTTTTTTTTAAGCAAAAAAAAAAAAAAAAAAATCAATAGCCTACCGCATTCACAAAACAATATATACAATATGCAATAGACTACCTACAAAGGATTATAAAATTAAATAGAATAGACTCTACAGTCTAGTGTCTTGATTGTTTAAATAAATGTGCATCTGCAGTCCATGTAGAGTTGCAATATAATGTTAATTTCCTATTTTGAACTGTTAAATGTTTGAATTCTTTTTCACCCATTTCAATTTATGAGTAGGGTCCTAGTAGCCTACTTTCCATACAAAATGAACTCAAAATCTAACCAAAATAATATTGTCAATATAGGCATTTAAAAAAAATCCATACAGTTTATGGTTTATCTGTTTCTAGTAAACAACTTTAAAGCAAACTTCTCTTATTGACACAATAACTTTTTTCACAGTCAGCCCGGATTAATGCTCTGTGGTGCGGGAGTCACTACTGAACACACCTTTCTCTTGGAGTGAGATATAAACCTATGATATAAACCCAAGGTAGATAAAATCTCATTGAGATTTTTTTTTTTTTTTTTTAGTAGAGTCTTCAAATATACAACAAATTGGCAATGACAGTTCTTTCTATATCACCAGAGTAAGCTGAGTAGGTGTCAAAGACAATAATCAAAAGGAAATAGAGAAAACAAAAACAAAACAAAGAGAAAAGAAATAGTAAATTTAAGGGGGAAAAAAACAAAGAACAATGTATACATTCCAGGGGTTAAATTACTTTATACTGTGCAAATACAAAGTGTAATTTTTGGGCATTCATGCTTTTCATACATTTTAGAGATTTGTAAAATGTTTCTAATTGGTTTTTAAAGGCTGTTAAACAGGGTTGTGTTTTACAATATTTGCATTTGTGTATAAAATATTTTTAAAATATTAAACGCCACTAGATGTCGTCCGAGGCTGCTTTACGTCACTTTACGACACCTCTCCCATGTAGTTAGGACCAGAAACCGGTAGTGGTGTATAATACAGCATTGTTGACAATTGTCTGCTCAGCTGATCCCTTCTGCCAGCTCTGTCTGCTTTCTGCCTGTACACGGACACTGTGCAGTAGTGTTGTATTGTCAGTGTAAGGTGTACGTTGCCGTAGGATTTACGTTACTGTAGAATACAGCTATGTTACGTTGCTACAGAATATACGTTACTGTAGGGCATTGGTAGCTGTAGGATAGACGTGTCTTTCCACAAAACGTTTTTATGAATTCAAATTAACGGCTCGAGGTGCTGAAGGATGAACGTCACAGAAGGAACTAACTCGTGATTTGACTGCTGTGTCCCTGCAAACAAGAGGTAGGCTACATCTACTGACACTACTGACATCTACTTATACCGATATCTACTGACACTGACACATGTAGACACCATTGACATCTACTGACATCTATTGAGAACACTGACATGACCACTGCGTCTCTACGAACCAGTAATCTTTTAAAATTAATTTTAAGGGGATTTTGCATGAATTAAGGGGTAAATGTAAGGTCATTTACCCCTTAATTAATTCAAAATCCCCTTCAAATAATTAAGGGAGTTATAATGGAGAAGCCCCCTTAAACACCTCTTAATGTTTGACTCCTTACTTCCTAATTTAATGTAAAATTCAGGGACTTTCCATTAATAACTCATGAATAACCCTGTAAACCATGCACAAAAGGCATGAACAATTCCTTAATTTCTAGAGTGTCTGTGAATCAACCATGATACTAGCCATACCTTTTTAAAGCTGTTATTTTTAATGGATAATTAATGTTTATGTAATGGAGAAATGAAGGACATTTCAGGGATAAAATGAAGGGGTTTGGTTTCATAGTGTCAATGGCATCTGCTTACACCTCTGACACAGCTGCTATCCGCTTACACTACTGTCATATACTGATATATTTAATTTAGCAGTGAATCCCTGAACTACATGATGGTATGATTTAGATTATTAATGGAAGAGGCTTTGCAGTTGTGCCACAAATCTATCAACCAGGTGTTGCTCCATCATGGAAGGCAATTGGAGAATTGACTGTGTGTAAATAATGTCAAAACCAGTGGTGGAAGAAGAAGTACTGATCCTTTACTTAAGTAAAAGTACCAATACAGCAATGTAAAAATACTCCATTACAAGTAAAAGTCCTGCATGAAAAATCCTACTTAAGTAAAAGTACATAAGTATTAGCAGCAAAATGTAGGCTAGTTAAAGTATTAAAGTAAAAGTAGTGGTTTGGTCCCTCTGACTGATATTTTATTATATAGCCTATGACATCATTAGATTATTAATACTGAAGCATCAGTGTGTAAGCAGCATGTTACTGTTGTAGCTGCTGGAGGTGGAGCTAGTTTGAACTACTTTATACACAGTTAGCTAGTTTAGTCCAGTGGTTCCCAACCTAGGGGTCGGGCCCCTCCAAAGGGTCACCAGATAAAGCTGAGGGGTCGTGAAATGATCAATGGGAGAGGAAAGAAGAAAAAACAAAGTTCTGATACACAAATCTGTTTTCAGTTTTTGGACTTTTTCTCTAATCTTTGATTTTTGCTGAAATATTGGATCATTTGAACATTTATTGAAATGAAACCATGTGAGGTTAAGAGGGAAAAATCACTATTTGGTGGAGCTGTTAACAACTCATAGACATCTGAAATGTGACCTGACTACACACTGCTTTTTGTAAGACGTCAAAAGCCAAAAAGGTTGGAAACCACTGGTTTCATCTTTAACAATGTGTTGTATTTTAAAAGCTTGTTATATTATCCATTGTGTCAAATCTCCATCTGAAAAGTAACTAAAGCTGTCAAATAAATGTAGTGGAGTAAAAAGTACAATATTTCCCTCTGAAATGTAGTGGAGTGGAAGTATAAAGTAGCATCAAATGGAAATACTCAAGTAAAGTACAAGTATCTCAAAATTGTACTTAAGTACAATACTTGAGTAAATGTACTTAGTTACTTTCCACCACTGGTCAAGACACAACCATGTTAGAAAAAGAGAGATGCCTGAATGTAGTAATAATATGGTTGTAGGTTAATTCAGTAAATTATCAATATCAGAATCCTAGGACAATGAGAACAGAGACAAACAGAGACAGAACCTTAAAACTCTACAAGGTCAACCTGGGTTTGGTTCTATAAGGTTCTATCTGACTGTTTACAATGAGGTAACCCCAGTTTCAAAGGGGAGCTGGATGAATATGATTTAATGATGAAATGTAAGCATTGTGTCAGTTTTGATGCATGTTTAGACTAGATTGCATCAAATTAAATATAAAAAATTGTTTAATACATTTTGTTGTGGGATTTTATATATTAGCCTAAATATGTTTACACCCCTTAAGTTACATAATGAGCCCCAGTAATCTATAATGTCAGTTTCCAAACAAGACATCTGACGGATTTCACTTAAAACGCTAATTTCATCATGACACACAACTTTTTGAATATTAAAATATCAAAATAATTTATGTCTATATCAATTCAGTGATACTCCTCTATTCATCTGTCTCACTCATCTCTGCTGTTCTCCTCAGTTCATGTCTCACTCCTCTCTGCTGTTCTCCTCTGTTCATCTGTCTCACTCCTCTCTGCTGTTCTCTGTTAATCTGTTTCACTCCTCTCTGCTGTTCTCCTCTGTTCATCTGTCTCACTCCTCTCTGTTGTTCTCCTCTGTTCATCTGTCTCACTCCTCTCTGCTGTTCTCTGTTAATCTGTTTCACTCCTCTCTGCTGTTCTCCTCTGTTCATCTGTCTCACTCCTCTCTGTTGTTCTCTGTTCATCTGTCTCACTCCTCTCTGCTGTTCTCTGTGCATCTGTCTCACTCCCCTCTGCTGTTCTGTTCATCTGTCTCACTCCTCTCTGCTGTTCTCTGTCCATCTGTCTCACTCCTCTCTGCTGTTCTCTGTTCACCCGTGTCCCTCCTCCCTCTGCTGTTCTTTCAGTTCATGTTTCACCCCTTCTCTCTGCTGTTCTCTGTTCACCTGTCTCACTCCTTCTCTCTGTTTTCCTCTGTTCATCTGTCTCACTCCTTTTCTCTACTGTTCCCCTATGACCCTAACCCTGCTGTTCTGTGTTTCTGCTAATCTCCACCTGTCCTAACACTAATTCTAGGGTTGCAAGGTTTTAGGAATTTGTATGCAACTTTCGGAATTATGAGGTAAATTTGGGAATCTGTGGAAACTAGGAATATATACAGTTGATTTAATGTAGTCCCTAATTTAATTGAGTCCCTTCCACCAGGTTGATGTCACAGGCTGACATTCTCTCTTCATAGAACAGCCTTCCCAGCACACCTTGGCTCAGCTGCATGAATTGGTTATAGATGCAAAAGCCAAGGTGTTTCTGAATGAACTCCATAGCTGAGTTCTCCTCTGCTGCAGATATGATGTAGAGATGATGGAAATGCAGCACTGATCTTATCCTGTAAATCAGTGTAAAGTGTCAAGTCATCAGACAAGAGTGCCTCAACCCCCTGACCCTGCTCAATACAAGATCAGTTGTAGAGAAGCACATTTGATTTAACACACAAGGTGTTTTTTTGCATCTATTTGGAAATTTCCCAAATTCCCTGAAATTCCCAAGGAACGTTTCTGAAAATGAATGGGAATATGACCTCTAGGGCCGGGCGATATTGACAAAATCAACGATATTTTAGACTGAATGCCTCGATATCGGTAATGTGACGATATTTTGGGGATGAGTATTGGTGCTTTCATAATATATTTACACACAAGAAAATGTTGAAAATTAATAATGATCTTTAGTTATCAGTAATATGTAATCATTAAGAAGTAATGTGGATATGGTGAGCAGGTAAAGCCAATCATTGTTCATTTTACTCAGCCAGAACCGGCTAATAAGTTTAGAAAATTGTATCTTGTTACTGTAACCCAGCTTTTAAGAACAGTAAGAAGTAACATTTAAGTTATTTCACAATATTACGATAGCCAAAATCCCAGACTATATCTAGTCTCATATCAAGATATCGCTATTATACGATATATCGCCCAGCCCTAATGACCTCCTTTTACAACCCAAATACAACCCAAAGCTACACATTATGGTTAAACCCGTCTTTGGAGCTACTCAGTGTTTCTGATAGGAATATTCATTCAACATCCAAAATGGCTAACTCACTGTGTCAGAGTTGTGGTACATTAATTAGGACTATAGGAAACAATCTTATTTATCTTTTTAAATATGATACAGTGACTGTTTATGTGTATGTGTGTG
>NW_027280977.1:0-57350 GCF_046629955.1 Centroberyx affinis
ACCTTAGTACACTTTTAGTATTTGTGAGTCAACGTCAAGTATACTAAAACTATACTACTACTACTACTACTACTATATACAGATATAAACTCATGCCTCTAAAGTTATTTAGTTAACTTAGTATTAGTATTAAAGTTAACTTAAATTATACCTACTATACTTTTATAAAATAAAAAGTGGGCAAATTTAGTCTCAACAAGTAACAAAATAGTACACTTAAAAGTAAACTAATAGATATAAGTGATAGAAGCAGGTACGACCGAACAGTAGTTCCAGTGAGTTGCTAAGTGTCTCTGAGTGTAACAGCTCACCCAAAGGCGTACACGTCTGCTGCAGTGGAGAAAGGGAGGCGGTCTTCATTGTTACCGGGGCTCATCCTGCGCACAATCTCCGGGGCAAGGTAACAGATCCAGCCATGTGGAAGCTTCAGCTTGTTCTCACGCCTGTGAGGGCAGGAATACACGAACATTAACTGCAAACCAATAACAAACCCGTCAATACAGAGTTGTTCACACAGGACCTCATAACATTGAGAATTATTCCCCAACCTCTGTTTTACAGAGGCAATTTCACAAACGATATGTTTTTATTGAGGTTTCCTAAGATCAAACTTTACACACCCCAGATTACACTGCCATTACAAGCTCTGTCAGTGTCATATGTCAAATGGCTTCTCAACCAATGCATTACCAGAAATGTGTGGTACAGTACATGTGTGACCTCCTGTGTGACCTACACCTACTGTCTATCAAGCAATACACAAAGCAAGAATATAAGCAGCAGCTTCCTTATCCTAGCCTTGTGCCTGAAATTACTGGGATATGCAATTGCACAAGATCAGTACTATCAGGGGACCTCAGTCTTAGCAAAAAATACATGACTGCCAAGGGAGATGCCTGCAGGATTAGAGCAATTATTACAAATCACTGGACATCCCCAGGTAATAGCAGTCCTGTGTGCGCAGCACTTTAGCTGAGGTTGTGGTTTTTCTCTCAAGCAGTGTTCTTACCTCCCCTCCTGGACTACTCCAGAGATCCCAAACAGCCCAAAGTCTGTGATCACCACCTTATTGGTGTCATGAAAAACATTCTTTGACTTCAAGTCCTTGTGAACAATGCCTTTGGCGTGCAGGTAGCCCATTCCCTGTAGTGGAAAACAAACAGTGACAGTGCATGAAGCATAGTCATATACTGTAGGGTCTGATTCAGACTGTGTAAAGTGATGTGGGTCTTAGGTGCATTGAGATGTGCATGTTTGAGCTGTTCCTATTCAGACTTGGACAATTCACACTGAGGATTTTGGGTGTGGATTTGTCATTTTTTGTCATTCCCATTGGTATGGACTTTTCTCCCACTCATGTCTTTTTACTGTGGCATTGCCTTTACATGCAAATACCATGCACATGAAGTCTGAATTGGCAACATACCCTTAGGACATTCATTTTATGAGAACACATTAGAATAGATTTAAAAAAAAACATGAGATGACTTAAGCTATTCTGTATTTGTGCCTATGGGAAACTAGTGAAAAGAAGTTTTATATCAAAAGATGAGTTTCTTAATGGCAGCTGCTTTCTACTCAACTCACTAACAAGCCACTCGTCAGTCGCACTGCTCATTCACTAGAAAATCATTGCATTGAAACACTTGTTATGGCCATGTCTACATCACATACAAATTGAATGTTTGTGGAATGTTGTCTTTTCCTAGTCCTATAAATTTGTTCTTGTGTGCTCGGTGCCCTGATGCACGCAGCTGATGGCACCGATGACATTTGGAAAGCAACACAATGGAGTCGATCTTTGATGGTGAGTCTTTGTGCGTCAGTATCTGACCAATATATTCTTTGATGTGTCTGCTCATTGCCACTAAGGACTGCATCAGGCAGCAGGAGACGCAACCTATCACCAGGATGGAAAGGGCACATGTTACCCGGAGTAACATGAGAGGAATTATGGCTATGTGATCTGGCACATCTACAAATCAGGGGAGCAGCTCAATGAGGCCCTATCGATGTGCAAACACTGGGCGTCTGTTATACTCAGCAGATTTAAATGACTATTTGGCACCCTGTGTGCTCTGGTGGTGCTGCCTCCTTTGATGAGCTGCTAAAAACTCCTTCATCATGTTTTCTTCATTGTGGAAAGTCGTCAAATTGCTTTGAATAATATTCCAATTATTCAGAGTCCAATCAACAGGGTTACACAGCCTAATTCATGTCCTTAAGGTTTTTGTCAATCAACAATTCGTATCCTATTTGATGCCTTTGGTGTTATTAGTATGCAGATTTTTTGCTTTACATCATGAAACCAATGGTAATGCTAGACATATTGCAGGGTTTCTGGTATGCAAGGAAAGATGCGCACAACTGGACTTAAATAAAAGTCAGATATCATAATGCACAGCTGGACAGGGCTTGATTTACATTTTTATCATCTCATGTGTGTATAAAACTTGAGTGAAACACTGCTGTGCAGTGTTTAAGTCAAAGTCTGAACTGGACCCATATAGAATAAAGCGCACATAAGGAAGATTTTGAATAGACAGAAAAACTCACCTTTACAATCTCTTGAGCGATTTGTCTCGTCTTATTAATATCCAGAGTGTTTTTAGTGTCTCTAACAACTGAATACAGTGTCCTCCCTTTACAGAAACTGGGAAGAGAGAAGGGGAAAAAATGGAGATGAAAACAGATATTCAGGTTGAAAGAGAAGGTGATCATTTTAGAGGTGCGTTTGTGATTTTTCCTCTCACCTGGTGATAATGGCTAGGTGGGGTGGAGCCATGCAGGCCCCCATGAAGAGGACCACGTTCTCATGCCGGGTCTGTCTGTAGTTCATCACCTCCTTCTTAAACAGCTTCAGGTGGTCCTGGTTGTTCCCGTCGATCTCCAGAAGTCGGATGGCCACCTCGCCATGCCACCGACCCTTATGCACTTTGCCCCAGCGGCCCTGGATGAACAAACAGCAAAACAAATTGCCTTTCCAGGAACATCTACGATTAAGGTCTATGTAGAATTTCTTGATTTTGTTTGCCTGATAAACCTTACATGATCCTCAGTTTGTCCGCTCACCTTTCCTATGAGTTCTCCCAGGTCCAGCTGCTCAAACGGGATGTCCCACTCCTGCAGATACACGCTGGTCTGACTTGCCTTGCGGGAGATGGGGCCTTTCCACTGGCTTCCCCGAGAGCTGGGCAGGTCATCCAGCTCATCGCCGTCACACTCGCCGTCTGAACCGCCGTTCATCCCGCTCTCCTCCCCTTCATCCTCGTCCTCCCCGTCATCTTCCTCATCCTCGTCTTCTTCCTCGTTCTCTTCCTCCACGTCTGGGTCTTCATCTTCCACCTCAAGTTCCTCCTCCCCTTCCTATAACATAGATGGTTTTGTTATTCAAACATGCATAAAAGGATAAAAGTTTAAAGTTTTAGTCTACCCAAAACTACCAAGATGTACCCACTTAAATACCTATAACACATAGTCAACATGAAAAGGAAACATGAAAAGGAAATGAGCCTTCATGAACAATATCTAATTGTGATTTTCTTTTAAGTCTAGAAAAGATTGGCTGCTTCTACCTTTAAAGCTATATACTGGAAAAAGGTGGCATAATGCAAAACTGTACATGAATGCACCTTGTCCCTGTCTTAATGTGTTAGGTACTGTTTATCATAGTGCCTTGTGGTTTGCTACAAATTGTAAAGCCCTTAATCATCATTGTACACTATATTCTAGGACTGGTTGTCCATTTTAGGAATGCTTCCTCCTTCTGTTAATCAAACATTAATCAAACATGTGAAGTCAAGTATAGACCCAGAGTTCTTCCATTTGGGCAAGAAAGCCTTATGATCACAGAAACCTCTGTATGAAATAGCCTGCAGAAGTATCAGGTTACTCTGTCTGAGCTCAAAGCTGTTGCCAGAGCTAAGATGAGTCGATTGAAAAAAAGACCATGCTTTGATTAAGCTGCTGTCTGCGGTTCCTCTTTCATATATACTGCATAGAGTAGGCATTTATTGTCCTACTGTGAATGTGTTTTGATGTTTTATATTGTTTTTGCTTTGCCTACATCTTTATGTGCTGCTTCCCTTGGCCATGTCACAACTGTAAAAGAGCGATATTTGTATGTCAGCACAACCGTGCTGGCTAAATAAATAACATCATCAACCCAGATCAGGTTACGTCAACCTGGTTTCAACAAACAAATGTCAATACAATGTGCCGAAGTGAATATATTAGATCAATTGCTCTTTTATCTGCTCTTAGTCCAATTTCTTATAGTCTCTAAGTAGTAAATTTGACTCACATCACTATGCTTTGACAGTTTACTTTATCCTGGTGCCATAACAAACATGTGTGTTTATGATAAACATAAAACTTGCGTCTGAACAGTATTTCTTGATTCTCCCTCATGTTTTGATATCATTCATCCAGATATTCTTCTGTCATCATTCTCCAGCAACAGGTCAACATCTTCAGCTTTTTCTACAGTTTGTTAACGGACCATTCTGCAGGCCGTGGCCACAGTGGTTTGTGTCAGTCATTACTCTGTACGCCTTACACTGACAACTGGGTCTTTTAATGCTTCAAATCAGTTCAGCAAAATTTCTGCTTACCACCATGCAATCACTGATGGATGACAGATGGATGACAAAGACAATTTCAGTCTTCATCAACATTGTGTTGTCAGACTGGTTTGTCATTCTGTGTATCGTGAAACCCTTTCAATGACACACTGAACTAATTGGGATGCAAGACATTTCAGAAAAATCTGACACTGAAGTACAATCTCATCAATATTTAACAAACTGACAGTAAAACCTGTCACTAAAACACATAAACTGGAATTCAAACTGTAACATTACCTCTTCATCTTCATCTTCAACCAGCTCAGCGTGTATATCATCAGCCGACTGCTCTATCTCACTGCTGTGACACAGAGAATTTACATCAGGGGAGTAAAATACATAGAAACGCACACCAGTCAAACTATACCATCTTGGAAACAGAATATTTATAAGTGAAATGGACAAGAGGGTCTTACACAGTGTCTTGGAGGATATCCGAGTGCAAACTAACAGGACTGGAGACGTCTGTAGGAAATAAAAAGAAAAACAAAATCACGGTTTGGAAAGGAATAACTTGAAATGATATGATCTAAATTGTTTTCCATGAGAACAGCCAAAATCGTATTCCTCTTGTTTTTTTTTTCTCCTCTTCCTTTAGGCTCTGGGCAATAACATCATGTTGTCAACCACAAACATAACAAGACCAAACATGCAATTCCCACACATGCCAGGAGATGGGGCCAATAAAAGCTATTGAGAAAATGGCTCTCATCAACAACATGCAGAGGGTAGAGAGAGCTGATGGGACTGGAGAGTGGATGTGATGGGATTGGTTAACAATGCAGCATGACAGTTTGGGACCGTCAACTCACCAGGGAAGATAAACTGCTGTCTATGCTGAAAGTAGCAGGCAGCTTAGGCAAAAAGAGAGGGAAAGACCGACAAGCATGGTAGGGAGAGAGACTCTTGGTTAGAGAAGCTTTGAATTAAAATAACTTTTTTTATTCCACAAACGCACATCCACAAGTGTTCGTCAGTGTTAGTGGTATCATGTATGGAGAGAGAAAGGGAGAGGAGGATTGTTTGCTGCTCCTTCCATTCAATACAGTTAAACTGGAAAAAGTGATTCAGGGAAATGCGTAATCAAGAGTAATAAGAGGCACTTTTCAATATGTATGTGTGTCTGTAGGTGTGTGTTTGCATGGGTCTGTCCAGCTATCTGGTTGTGTATATTTGTGCGGTTCCATATGTGTTTCCGTATCGGAGCTCCTTTGAGCCTTACCGGGGAAGTGAAAGCGGCTGTCCCGATGGCCTTTGGGCGAGGGGTTGGGCGGCGGAGTGGCGCTGGGCGGGTTGCTCTGCTGGAAGGGAGCTGGGGAGGAAGGCGTGGACGAGGTGGTGGAGGACGGATTACTGCTGGAGTCTAGCTGGTTCAGCACTGGAGGATGATCCTGGTGAGACATGTGTGCATACAAACAACACTGATTAAACTGTTTAAAAATGCTACATGTGGTGCCTTTAAACACAGCATACTGCGGGTTGAAGCAGTTGCATTGTATGGTGTAATGCAGAACTCATAAACCTTTTCACCTTTTTGGTAATGGCCTTTGGTAGTGTGCCAAACTGCGGTGCTTCTAATGGCCGGTCCACTGGGTTGTTGATATCAGATGGAACAGACTCAGTCCGCCGAATCTTGGCGACTAGAAGAGAAATAGGTATTGTCACGCTGTATATGCGCAATACATCGTTTCCACCAAATGCAAGGGACGACACAAAAGCTGTAGAGGAGCTTACTTGGCAGAAAGGAGATTCTGCAGGATGGAGCTTCCTTTGTGCATTTGTTGTGGCACTTTAACCTGCGGACAAACAAGGCAGAATTGTAGACAACCAATATACAGTAGGTGCTATATACTCAGCATATAGCACCTCAAAGAACCCTCTTCTTATGTCCAGAGATAGTCGAGGAGTCAGATCCCCCACCTCTAGAATCACATGTGCACCCACTGGACTAGGATGGAATCCTGCTAGAGCTCGCTCTCCTGTGTCGCTCTTACTCGGTCTCTAAAAAACACTACAAGCCGAGTGGACTGCCCACTTAAAAAAGCAAGCTCTACTCACCGACAGTGTTTGCACTTAACCCCGAACATCATGTTCTTTTGGCACACCTGACACGTCTGCGACAGCCAGGACTTGGTCGAAAACCTACGCAAATACAAGCAAAGCTGTTAGACCCATTACATGACATGGTTTCATAGAGAATTACTCCTAGATTGGGTGGGTTTGAAGTATTATTGAAGAGGTGTTATTAATAGGGTTAAATAATTATTGCGCTCATAATAAATCTAGCTTGTTTGCTTTATCATTATATAATCTGAGGTTAAAAGCATTGAGTATAAGCAGAAAAACGACCTGTGTGTGACTGCTAGGCCGATGTCTCTCCTCACTGCTTGTGGGGAGCTGCGGTGCACCGCTACGTTATCTAGGCAGAGAGAGAGAGAGAAGGAAGGAAGGAAGGAGGGGAGGAAGGAAGGAAAGGACAGAAGAAGAGAAAGATTAAGAGGAGAATTGGGTTTCTTTAGATGGTATCTCATGAAGTGACATCAGTGGTTAATCACATAAAAAAAAAAAATACCGAACATTTAAACACGTAGAATTTGTCATTAAAATAAGGTCAAACATTTGGGATATGATTCACCCACACAGAAATCATCATGGGCACCCAAAACATTCAGTCACACTCATCCCAAAAACACAAGCATGCACGTGCAGGTCCATGTGCACATACAACAGACAGCATGAGATTTCTGTCTAAGCCATCAAATAAAGAAAAGGAATCATATTTTTTCCCCAGAACCAACAAAATTCTACTTATAAAGTCCAGAAATCCCCACAGTCTTAGACAGACCGGTCGTCTTGACTAAAACATTCTAATGAGCTTTTACAGGTCAACCATGCATATCCATCACATTTAAATCAGCAGAACAGTGCATAACTCACTCTTGATGCTGCTGTGCTCTTCCATGAGGGTGGGGGTGCCAGGAAGGGTGTAGGGTGCTGTGGTGGCAACGGGGGTGGCTCCGGGGGTACGGGCAGACATGACCGGGTAGCGAGAAGGCGAGTCCTCACATCCATTCCCATTGATTTGCATATTCAGGAACAGCTTATTCTTTTTAACACACCTGGAGGGAAGGAAAGCAAGCAAAATATGGACTCTTAGTCGGACTACACTGGCAAAAACAGAACTACAGCATCATTTGTATTGCATGCTGTGTACACACACACATATGCACATACAGAGTCATGCTTGGGGAGAAACATCCATATGTCCATTTTTCCCTTAACTGCTGTTCTGTCAGACCTGTGACCTGTTTTCACAAGCCACAGTTTACACTCTCAGATCGGCATTATAATGTATGTGCAGCGCTGGGATCAACTTGCAAGATCATCTGGCTGGCGAGGCTGTATGTCAGAAGCATAGGATCTGTGTCGGCCGTCTTTACTTCTGCCTAGTCATGTTACAGGCTTTGTAGTAAAGCTTTCCATAAACGGACAGGATATTATGGATCAACATGTGGTGTGTGTATGTGTGTGTGTATGTGCACATCTAATCACAATAGAGGGAGAGAGAGAGAGAGAGAGGGAGAGAAAGAGAGAGAGGGATTTTGTGTGTCTTGCCACCTCTGAGCATTAGTCCTAGGAAATGCTTCCTGTTTTGACATGAATCATAATCTCTGGGAATCTGTGGGGGGATTAGCTCCAGTTATATACACAGGGTAAAGGAGCAACAGGCAGGATGTGAAAGAGAGAGACAGAGAGAGACAAAGACAGAGAGAGAGAGAGAGAGAGAGAGAAAGAATGTGAGTCTATCTGAGTGAGTGTGAGAAAAGCGCTGCTCTTTCCCTGACAGTGTAACGGTGTGGTGAGACGAAAGTGTGTCCACATTACTGCAAAACCACCATGACCGTGCTCATTTTAAGCAGTATACAGCACCCTCTACTGCTCTTTGTAGACTTTTCTACAATGTTTTCTCCCTCCTGTTCTTCACTTGGTATGGGGAAATTTTACAATTAAACGTTCTGCCAAGTTGTCCAGTGTTCAAGCTGCAAGCATAGTATACACTTAGGTTTTTCTATGCCATGTGAATATTCACCTCTGCCTCTCATAGCCAGAAAAAAAGAGGGAAAAGAATGGTCATGTCAACAGTTTTGGCTACATAGACAGATATATAGATATATAGATAGATAGATGGCTACATTCAGATAAACATTCTATCAATCTGCTTCTCGTTTATTATCAAAATGTACAACTCTAGGCTGGATAATCACAGATTATGGCCTTGGTTTTTATCATTGAGAGAAGGTTGTTCACAACTATAATAATGAACTAACTATTATTGGTTGACCATTATGAACAACATATATGAATTCTTATATGAATGGTATTCACTTTTAATTATCAGTAATAAAGTAGCCAAATTTCAGTTTACACTACAACATTAACTCCAAGTAAAAATCAAACAGCATATTGCTGTTAATAAGAATATTAATTAAGGGGTTTCAGCTATCAAAAGAATTTAGAAATTGCATTTATTATATTGGTCGTTAGGGAATGAGGAAGGGAATCAAAGAAAACACAGCAAATGACACCTCAACATCAGCCTGTACTTATGACAGCCTAATTTCATTTTAGAATTGCAAAGAATGGCCAAGAATCAAAAGCTAGCTAATTAAAACCTGGCTAAATTTGGCCAAGGTAGTACAGCTCCTCACAGGACCATTTCCCACACTCTTCAACGCCCATAAACTTGTGCTAACAAAGCCAACTGCGGGGATCTGTTATAATTATAATGTGGTTTGAAGAATCCCATTAAGTTACATCCCTAGTTACCTGCTTATAAAAAGCTCTAGTCAAGGTGAATTTGTTAACTAGTCCAATAAGAAGCACCTACTTGTTGGTGGGTGGGTCTTCGATGCGGTTGCCCAGCTGGGACTCGTGGCTTTTGCTACGGGTCAGCGTGATGTTGGGAAGGAGGTGCAGCACTTTCCGGGACGGAGGCGGAGGGGTGCAGGGGGGCTTGAGTCGGTGACGCCTCTTGGAGGGCGGAGTTATGGGTGGAGTGGAAGTGTGTCCGTGGAGCCTGGCTGTGCGGGCCAAGGACATGGGGAATGGATCTGTGAGGGCGCTGTCGCCGTAGATATACGACGCCTGCGTCTCGGGAGTGGGCGCCGCCGACACAGAGCCCGAGCGGGGATGGGAGCAGGCGGCGCAGGGGGTGGATGGGGTGGATGGGGTGGTGGATGGGCGGGCCAGAGGTGAGGGGCTGTGAGGGCGGATTGGAGCCCCCATGCTGGTTAGCTGGTCTACGGTCAGTAGCGAGCCACTGTCCCTCCTGGTGGGCTCGGACAGCCAGGGACCTCCGTCCTCCCTCAGCTCGCCTCCTGATCAGGACAACACAGAAAAAGAGCGTCAGAAGTAGAAAACCCCCAGAACATCAGATCAGGGAGGCTCTCCTGGAACAAACACACACCTGATTCAGTGGCACTCTTCAGGCAGGAGAGGGCAGCACTGAGTCTGGCACACTCTTCTGAACTGGACCCTAGTCTTCTCATGATCTCCCGCACCTGAGAACCTGTCATCTGCAGTAAGGCATCCAGGGACAACTTCACTGGCACTGCCTGCAGACAGGGAGACAACAAGACAAAGTGAGAGTGAGTGATCAATAATGCATATTACATGAGTCGAAACACAGACAATATACTGTACAATACTGTCATAGATCTGTGGGAAGCTTTATAATACTAAAGAAATAAACAAAAATCAATAAAACAGATTACAGCCACTTCCCACTGTAATCAAAAACGTGCCCATCAGTCAAAAGCAGTGTAGACTGATGACTTAAAATGACCGTAATTGGAAGAGCTTCCCAGTTTAGGGACCAGTGGAGTAAGTGAGGAGGCAGGTATACTACTGAGGGGAAGTGGCTATACTGTAAATTATACTGTATAAATTTCAATGGTAATCATGCTGATAGGCAAGTATTTACCAAAGACTAAGGAAAACAAAGTGGATATACTCTACGCCTATATTTACACCTTTGATTATGCCACTAGTGAGGCAGAGTCACTCTGTCAAACTGCAGTGGTCTCAAACACAGGATGAGAAGTCAGCATGCTATGGAATCAAATCGTTCATGGAAGGGAAACAACCTCTGACTTGTGCTGTTCCTGGAAATCTGTGGTAATCCTGTTTGTTTAGGCTATTTCATCAAATACCACTTATTCCACTAATCTGGCACTACAGTTTATACTATAGACACTATCTTAGGCCAGTATCAGTGGATATCATCACAGTCTAGACAGCACTTGGGTCCACTAGACTCTATCATCATCTATGGGCTTCATACTCCACATGGGCGTCCTTATTCACTGTTGATTTAATCATATTATGGATGTACTCATAGCAGTCTGCAATGGTGGACAAAGTACTAGGGCTGTGCAAAAAAATTGATATAGCTGAGTATTGCAATATTTTTTTCCATGATACTGTATCGATTTTCCAGCCCCTCGTATCGATACATTAAAAAAAATTATTCATGTTTTAAACAGATTTAAAATGTCCTTAAATTTCCCTCAAATCCCTTTGAATTAAATAGTTTTGACTTGTCTGCTGAGTTATCAATATAATGTGATGTACATATTAGACTACCCAGGTGGTACACAGCAAGTTGTATTTTCAGCTCTATTTTAAAATTTTCAGTAAATTATGTATCGTATCGCAATGTATTGTGATACAATCGTATCGTGACCCATGTATCGTGATATGTATCGTATCATGAGGTCCTTGCCAATACCCAGCCTTACAAAGTACACACTCTGTTCCTACTCACAGATTTACAATGGACTAAGCCAATGTTGTTACATTACATTTACCGGACCCTCTTACTCTTATTCTTACAATTTAACAATGAGTGAGGAGGCAGAGGGTCAGAGGGTTACGGCCGGCCTCTCTAACTGCTGGACGACTCTGCCTCCTCTGGTGATCCATTCATGGTCACAGATTGTTTCCTCTAGACTACAACTCAAAACTCATTTTATAAAGTGATCCCATGATTTTCTTACTTATTAGTTCTAACTTTATGGAAGTTGTTTTTGCTTTAATACCATACTCTGTGTGTGTGTGTGTGTGTGTGTGTGTGTGTGTGTGTGTGTGTGTGTGTGTGTGTCTGTGTGTGTGTGTGTATTTTGTTTATGAAAGGTCACAGGTCTCCTGGCTTGAGTAAACATGATGGCAGCTATGATAAAAGTTGACATATGGATGTTTCTCTCCAAATGTAGAGTGGGAGTAGGAAGATGCAGGTCCTCACTATATGAGGACTGACTGATTATAATTGACCATTGGTCAGTGTAGGCTTAATAAAGAGCATGAATCCATTATTATTTTATCATGTAATGAAGAAACACAGCCAGTGAAATGTAATAGTTACAGTTTCTTGGCTGAGGTTTTAAAACAAGTAGAATTAGGAGATATGATTAACCAAACTAACGACTTTGCAAACAAACCTTGACCCTTGTTAACTACAATTAGCTGACAAATGACACCCTGACACACTGACTATTAAGAATACAAGTCCTGTAACAAATCTATAATGATAAAGTTAATAGTTTGGTATGAGTTCTAGTTAATTCTTTGAATTTGGTATCGTTTTAATACTGTTTGCCTCAACAATTCAGTAATAAAGTTAACTTCATACCTCAAAATCATACCTTCTGGTTAAACTGTAGTTTGAACATAGACCTAGGACTTTTAGTGGAGGAAGATATCAAAGCTCTATTCCAGTGAAAACATCCCATCCATCCCCTTGCCACAAATACTACACACCTGAGAGCATTTCTTTAACTAGTTCCCCACACTCCTAACTCTCTCTTAGCAATGTAACTGTTCCTTCCCTCATTCCAGTCCTTTATATACGCCCCTGTCATCCATTTATGAGGGAGTGAGAGATCCAGGAGAGAGCAGCGGAGGACCTGAGGGTTGGAGACGAGACCCCTGACGGAATCTGAGGCAATAAGGATGTCAGCCTTACAAGCCCGAGGTCCTCCGCAAACTATTTACTACCGCTTGTTTCCTCCCCTTCCTCACTGCCATTTATCTCCAACAATGAAGTAATTTGGAGGAAACAAGAGAGGGAGAGGAGAAGAGCGGAGAGGAGAGGTGAAACTGAGATAGCTTCAGAATATTATCTTAAGAGATGGACCTCAATAGAGCTTTTTAGTCAATATGTTTATGCTGTAGATGTAAACAGCTTTCAAGGGACTGGATCTTGAAGGTTTATTTTTATCAACAGTTATCATTCTGAAAGTCGTTTTTCCCCCTCACTGAAGATAATTTCATGTTTAAGAAGCATAGCATCTTATTTGGCTGTGCTGCACACGCATCAAATAATCATGTCAATCTTCAACCGCTGGGACAGCAGGCAAGATGGCAGCGCAAACAACAATTTCTGGATCACAGAGGGAAGTAGGAGGTAGCGGAGGGAAGGAGGAGTTTAGGATGTTTTTGGACATGGGAAGTACGCAGTAGCTTATCAGTTAGGTTAAACCCTTACTCTGAGAGGGCAAACAGTGATCGCAAATCTAGGACAGCCTCCCACTCGTGTGTACAGTGTAAGCAAAAGCAAGCACACACACACACACACACACAGGCAGGGGCGAGTGATGCGATATCCAAAAGTGGCTGTGGGCCCTCCCCTCCCACCTCCACACTCCCAATAACATTACAATTTTAGCACCATGAACAGCATAGCTTGCATTCTTGATAGCTCTACTGGGGCCTATATTATCGGTCAGCATTGCTATGTATGTGTATACAGCAACTAACACCATATTCTTATTGAAAGCATACTGTTTTCACATATAAAGTCAAGTGTATTTTGGTTACTTTTGGGTCCCCTACTGGTTGGTGTTTTGGGGATTTTCACATGCAGATAGTTAAACAAATGGAGCCGAAACTTTTGAGCAGCAGTGAAAATGGTGCTCTCCACTTTATCAACGTCCACATACAAACGCACAGAAAGTAGCTCAGGCAAAAATACACAATCCAAAACTATCTTTGTTGCTATTTTAGGATTTAAGCAAGTTTTCAGTATCACATTGGCCTGGCTCATAACAACCCACTGAGCAATTTTACGTTGATTAGACGTTTAAAACACGTCTAAATGGCTTGGTTTAAATGGGGTTGAAAAGTGAAAGTTTTTAGATGTCTATACATAGACAATATTATCCTGGACTATATGAGAGCTACGCATAGACACAATGTTGAAATTACTTCTTGTGCTCAGATAATTATCTTGTAGGCTAGTCTACAGGACTTCTCTGGTGCATATTTTTGGTATTTACAGATGTTTATTCATTGTAATAATGTATTTACTGCTTGGTCTAAAATAGGTCTATACATAGCCGTAATGATCCTGGGCTATATGAGAGCTAAAGCATAGACGCAACGTTGAAATCACGTCTTTTGCTCAGTGGGAACATTGACCTGTTTCATGCAGCCTACAGCAGGCTAACCCAGGTGAAGATGTTTAGCGCAGCCACAAAACTACTCGCAATTAGTTCTCAATAAGACACAGATTATCATGTAAGAGGCTTGTAACTTAATATCCAAATAGTAGATGCTTATGTAACATTATGTAATGCTGAACACAAAGAGTCATGCCCCACTGTCAGCTGCAGAATACACCACCACAAGTGAGCAGAACGGATGGATTGTGGGTAACGGATGCCTTCATAGTACATACAGCCAGTGTAGTGTTATTGGACCGTCCCTTAATCCAGTAGAGAATGACTGGAGATGCACTGTAGAAATCTTGATCTAGAAATGTCTGATCTAGGTCAACAGCCATTAGCATGCCATGTTGAATCTACATCTATATAACAAACAATAAGTCCCAAATTGGTTTACAAGGGATACAAACAAGTCCACTGATATTACCTCAGAACATGGATCAATTTAACCTTTATTCAACCAGGCATTAAGAGCAAATTCTTATTTAAAACAAAAGCCTAGCAAAAGACAAAATTATTTGAGGGGAAGGTAGTGGGGTTTAAAGTTCAAACACTGAACATGACAGACATGACTAAACCGAAGACAAATACTAACATACAGTAAAAGGCCATAAAACACAGCAGGGCAGACGAGGAGAGAAGAGCAGACACAAGCTTGGGAATGATCCACAGTGATAACATAAGAATAACAAGTACAGGAACATTTATCGTAACAGGCAGGTTACAGCTGGGTCAAAACAGCCTTCACCACAAAGACAAATAGACAAGAGCAATGCAAACATACAGTAACTAAGAGAGATTAAAACTGTTTACAGCAGCCCAGGAAGAGACGCACTGTCCCATGGTGGGAGAGGCTTGGCAAACTTGTGACAAAATGTGACAAGCAAGTCATGTGTTGTGAAATGATGCAAGTTTGTCAAAATAAGGAACAACCAATGCATGATGAATCAATGCATTTTTTGTCAGATGTTCAAAAACAGACCCTAACCCTAACCTGCTTATAATGTACATTCCTTATGCCAGGGACCAGTGTATATTCCTTATATCATACCATCGTATGAACTGAAATACAATAATAACTGTAAGAGTGGAACTCCAAGCAGCTGTTATCCTTCATGAGTCAAAACAACATTTTTGAGAAACACTTTTCAGAGAACTCTGCAGCACTGACACGGGTCTTCTCATCATCAAAAATAGCCTCTTTTTAGCAGCAGATGTTGGGGAATGTTTGATTTTTAATCCTTTTATAATAATGAATAATTATAATAATAATCACTGTAGGGGAATTCTCTCTTAGCTGACCCCACTCCACAGGGGACAGTCTCTCTAGTTGAAGGACAGTCTCTCCCTAGGCCACCACTAGGCCACCCTGCTGCCCAAAACACGGCAGATTTGAATTCTGCTTTTGATGCCATACATCCCATAATTTTCATAGGCTGACTCTAAAATGGGGTAGATCTAACTCACACTGCTCTTAAATGGCTCCTCTCCAATCTATGTGGTAGAACCTTCTATGTTGGGTAATTCATCAGCATCCTCTGCGCTAATGAGCATGACTGGCTGTACAGTTGCATCTAGTTTGTATTGTATTTCCCACATTTTAAGATCTGGGGCACCATAAACCATCAATCATCAAACATATTAGGAAATTACAAGATGACCGACTGCATGTCATAGAAAGCATACAAATATGCAAAAACATTCCAATCCACTAAAGCCATACTGAAAATAATAATAGTCAGGTTAAGATATTTCTGAAAGATGCGAGAGTTCTAGAAACATTTATTGTGGAAAAAGTCAAAGTCCCTTACACACTTGTACAGCAGGCCTTCTCCAACCCCACTAACATGTCACAATATTACAAATGGCAATATACTGGGAACCAGATTTCTAGGTAAAGGAGTTTGTCTAAAGAAGGACAAGTATATCTTCTTGTGATAGCCATTAAAAATTCCATCTTTCCCATTCTTTGAAATATGAGTCTCATGAAACATTCTTGGTATGTTGCCTTCAAATTAAAATGAAAAACCCTACTATGGAAAAAGCTTTGCTGCTGTCTAAATGAATCTAATCTAATGTTACCATTGTTTGGGGCTCAAATTATCATGATTGATGCAAGTTACTGTAAAAAATGACCTTTGAGTCTCTCTTTAAGATTGACATTTTGATGGACACTGGTCAAGTGTTCTTCATTCTCATTCACATGTACCGCGTCCACATAAATGTGACACAACCATGGACATGCAGGACAAACCCAGAGACATTGATTTTCACACACAGCAATATGACCTACCTCGATGAGCTCTGGCCGAAGGTTGATGGTGCGCAGCCAGTCTCCTAAGCGTGGGTAGCTGTCCAGGGCCTCGGGCCTCTCTGTCTCTGGCACTTTCTGCTTGCACTGCAGCTGTTTACAGATGTACTTCATCAGCTTCACCTGCAGGGAGCAATAGAGAACACAGCACAGATGGGAGGGGCAGGTTAGACAGGAGACTAACAGCATGGTGGGAGCTGTGGCTAAGGAACAGGGCTTTTGTGTGTAGGATACCTGCCACACCTCTCCATGTTGGCAGTGGAATGGTTTATTGGGAAAGAAAGATAAATCTATGCTGAAATCAGTTCTTGAGGGAGATGACAATGTGCATTAGCATCAGTGGACAGCTACCCTCATTTGCAAATACAGTATAGAAATTAAATGCCATAGATCCATTATATTCTTACTACGATGGACAGATAAAGAATTTTTCCAAATAATTCTACAGAGCAGTAAACACAATTACTACTGACTAGTATTGCTTCTGAAATGTATTCACAAGGGACACACAACCAACCCTTAAAACAGAGATGGCCAAATCTATCCTGGTTTCACCACCTCACCTGACAAACTGCCATATACTCACATTTTCCACCTAGAAATGTTTCTCCAATATGAGAAAAGGCCAATCTGATGCATAAATTACTCCATCCACGCACATTTTTCCATTCTATAATGTGGCACTCAATGTACTTGCAGACATGAATCCGACTGGGTTTGTTTAGCCCATTTTCCCAGTGCCTCCAGTGGGCAAGACTGTCAATTAGATATAAATAGCTATTGTTATATACAGAGGAACAAACGAGCTGGCCGTCAGATGAGTGTGTCTGCAGTACTGGCATGGCAAGCAAGCGCATTTGGAACACTGAAGCGGCTTAGTGACATCAACGTCCTGGAGGTGGAGGATGCAAAGCTCATCGCAATGTTAGCAGACAACCACCGCGTCTCTCCTGGCACCAGTCCTTTCCACTCAATCCTCCAGTGACGATAGAGACCTGCAAATAACTAATGACCAGTCGATTTTCCGATCAATTACAGAGGTACTAAAATCTACTTTCGTCTCTTAGTCTCTTTTATGTCTGTAAAGACAATCAACAAGACAAACATGGCATGAAATTACAAGACCGAATATGTGTGATTCACTGCAAACAAACCTAAAAAACTTTCAGCTTGCAGGTGGAGACATGGGGCTCAACACAACTCCACCCTAACACACACACACACTAGGAAGCATCACCTCCCTTCCTCTCCTGTCTCCTCCTCGCCCAATGAGATGCTGTGGCAGCACCTCCGTGTTATGGAGGCTCTGCTGATGATGCAGAGGAGCAAGGGAAGAAGAGGAGGACAGAGAGAAGAAAGCTTGCCTGCTGAGTCCTTTCAACGTCGCTCAGGGTAGCAGCTCACTGACGCACAGCAACCCCCCTCTCGAGAAGCTTGCATCTGCTAATCAGCACTTTAATGACTAAAGCCTCAGTGATGGCCATCGCTGTAGTCTCTCATGACGTGGGATGCATCAGTAAACATTACTAGAACATCACAAACTCCGCTGTGCCCCGTCTATACCAAGACCTGTCGCCAAAGCCTCAGGTTTGACGAAACCATTGTATCAACCGATGCCTACGAAAAGGATCAGACTGGAGTTTTGACTTATCTTTTAGTGTCAAAACTCTCAGAGAGAAGACTGGAATGGAAACTCCTCAACAAATGTTATGAGGACATATGAAACTCTGACCCTGTACCCCATCCCTTTCCAGGCCAATGTCAAGTGCAGTGGTCCTGTGAGTAACTCTTACAATGAACACTGTGGTATTAGTTTGCAGTGGGCCGGCGTTGCGCAGCTCAACACTGCCGTATAGTGTGTCTCCTTATCTCAGAGTCTATCTGTAAGAGTCTATTACAGCAGGCAGCCTTGGGCAGTCAACAGCACCTTCAGATGAGCTGTGCAACACCAGTTAGCTCTCGACCCACCAGCCACCTCTCAAGTGCTTGAGCAACAATGAGGAGCGTGTGTCTTTCTCTGCTCATTCAACTCGCTCTGTCATACACACACCAGCCACACAGAAACTCACACAACCACGCTACCCTGAGAAAGTGTGGCCTTGGGATGTAAAAGGCTGCTTCGTGGCAGCTAACAAAGGCATCTCCACTGTAGGCCGGAGAGATGAAAATGGAGAGAGAAAGAGTGAAAAGGAGCTGGATGCACCTTAGATACCTAAGACCAAGGGGCTCTCCATAGATCCTGACAGCTGCCATTCAGCTATACAATTACTAATCAATTGTCTACTGTACTGAGAACATTAATTGCACTCAAAAAAGTACATTTACTCATAGATCGCTCTAGGGGCAAAAAAAACAGCCTGTTTAAATAATAAAACAACATGCAACATGCTATGTCAATGGTGAATGTATATAAACACAGAAAAGGGGACATTTTGAAAATTTTTGCAAACATATTGACTAGTGCAAGGACAATGTCCTACAAAGCCATATTTGGTCCGGTACATAAACCAAACATGAAGCTTGCATGCTAACCTTTCTGAACTAAAATGCAGTGTAACAAAAGTGCATTAAAGAAAACACTAACAGACTTTGCCAATTCCCAGACAATCTTTTCTCAAATATGGACAAAGACACAGAATAAGAGAAAGGATTGTTTCTAAAGAGTCAAACAGCATTGGTGTAAAGCCATGTCCACTGGTGCACCAGTGTTTCCACTATGTCTCTGGAGTGTGAACCTTGTTTTAGGTGCATGCATTTGACCTGTGAGGCTGGCCAGTGAGAGCAGCTCATTGGGGGAAGACAGAGACAACCTTGACAAATATCCTCAACATTATCCTATTCTCTTAGACATTTGTGTTGGAAACTTCAACTAAAACTTATTTTTTATGAGCACACATGCATACATCAGTAGACAAGTATGTATGCATGCACATGCACAGACACAAACAAAGTAGATGGGGGACACACAGACAGGACTGAACAAGGTGGAGCTGAAATCCACTTCACACCCAGTCTAATCCTTACACACCAACATTCTGAATGATGATGCTTAAATTTCAAAAGCATCAATTAAACAGATGCTAATGGCTGCTAAAGATTATTCACTGTGCTCATAGCAAGTCTCTGAATGTAATGTCTATGTAGATCTGCACTAGCACGGCCAACACTGAGAGGCCTTTACTAGATGTGGCTAATGAGCTAGCCTTCCGCTTTACCTCCCTATACACTAGTGCAGTCCAGTGACGTCAGGTTACCTAGCAACCCCTCTTCTGAGTCGTCAGCAACATTTCAGTGGGATTTTCCCATACATGTGAAACACAGAGCTCTGACACAATACATCTCAGCATAAAAATAGTCTTCATGTGTCTCTGCAGGACAACAACTGTAGCAGCTAAAAAACATGACCAACATTTTTATCTACAGTCACATACAGAGCATTTACTTTACCAATTACCACCCTAAATAAATAAGGTGGATAGGATTACACATGCACAGAAATCCCTAAATCCCTGAGTGATATTAGTAATGTGTGTGTGTGTATGTGCATGTCTGTGGGAGCACATGCACAGGCACATCAGTGCCCAATGGGATCCTCTAGATAATGACAGGCTTCTTGCATATTATTTTTGGTGCAGAGTGGAGAAAGCAGCTCTTGACGTGTGGCCCGGAGGTGGGAGGAGAGGGAGGAGAAATGGCGTCAGAGCCCACCTGTCAGCAGAGCTAAACAACACCATGGCAACGGACCTAATGCTGCGAGGAGATGAGTGACAGCCAGTGTGTCAACCAGCAGAGAGGAGAGAGGAGCCCCAGCAGCGCCCTGCCTGACACAGCAGACTGGGGAGCAGATCCCACCGCTCCAATTGTTTCCTCAAGGCTGTTGCTGACACAGCCACTTTGGTGCACCTGCCAAGGATAGCACGGCCTATCTGAGAACCGAGCAAGAATGTTCTATCCCAGAAAATGATATTTGCACAGTAAGGTCAGTTCACTTTTCCTCGGAGTAAAAATGAATAGGTTCCTTGTTGCCAGGCTTGAACAGGCTTGGTGAATAAGGATACAAAATTGTTTCTAATCCTACTGTAGTATTGGCTATATGCCCCCCCGTGGTCCTCCGACACATGAGCATTAGTGGCCTTGGGTGACACAGGACAGGCAGAATTTAGATCAGCCAAAATATGCCTGAGGTTTTTGGGCATCAGATAAAATAAACAGATTATAAATGCAAGTGAAGTGTATATCAAAATCTACACAATTATTATATATCTCCAACAGACACTTTATTTGATTGTAGAACACTGTGTAATTCTTAGAAATGGTTATCTAAGAGATAAACACAATCTGAGAAACATACATCTGTACACAATATTATCACTGTCAGCCACAAAGGGCCACATGAGCAGGGAGCCTTTGTTATTTTTGGGTTGTGGCCTGTGGGCTCCTCTGTCTTTAGATGCAGAAGCTTCAGTCAGTGTCACAGTCAACATGGGCTGTGACAGTAGCACTTTGATCTGGGAAATAATGCACATATTTGAAATTAAACAAATTATAATAAACCCTTGTCAGGCAAACATTTTAAGCAGCATCAAGTGATAAAACAATGGTGTGAAAGCCTCACATGTTTTGTGCTTGATGCATGATTTTGTCAGTGCTGAAAAAACAAAAAAACAAAACGCACACAAAAAAAACAAAACAAGAAGCCTGGCAGGCCTGGTGACGCAGTGGCCAGGTCACATGGCTTTTTGGGGGGGCTTTGGGCTTTGTGTGGCAGGCAAGCTGGACGTTCATGGGTGACTGTCCCAGACAATAGCCTGCTGACCCCTCCTCCATCATTATTACCATCAGTGCTGCCTGACTCCTTGGGAAGGGGAGGGGCTAAGCTGGGCTAGGGGGGGTGGGGAGGTGACGGACTGGCTACCAATCCTCTGTCCTTACGCTCTGCAAGGTTAGTCTCTGCCCCAGCTCCCCAACAACCAGCTCCCCAACACACACACACACACACACACACCATTGGATCACTGTTGCGTGTTTAGGCTTACATGTTGACATGTCTGGCAGAGGAACATGGAGAGAGATGTGGCCAACGTGTTTCAAAGCACATTTTAAACAGCCCTTCCCAGCACAGTAAACAGAGGCAAAACAGAGTTAACAAGTACCACATTTTACATGGCACTGCTGATAATGGTGAACAGTAATTACATTGTACAAATGTTGATAATGGACAGACAAAAAAACCCCAAAAACCCCAATACTTCAGGATGTCCTTTTTCCAAACTGATAAGCCACATAACAATTTAAGTACAGTGATGACATGGAGTTTAACACCACAGGACTATGTATATTATCTTCTTAATCAAGTGAAGGGGAGCTAAAACATGCAGTAATATTAAGCATTTACAACAGGAGACACCATGCCAAATTCCTTGTGATTTGGAGCTACCACACACAAATCCCCCTTTCCGAAAATAGAAATACAGCAGACCTCAAAATTACAGGATGTAATGCAACTCATCCTCAGTCAGTTTAAGAATAGCTCAAAGGCTGCCCGCTGTGTTAAACCATCCTGATTTCCACATCATGCAGTCCATTCTTATTGGCTACACTACTCACAGAAAAAAAAAAAAAACGGAAACAGAGACAGGGTCGGTGTTGCTACAATCACTAGAGTTGTGTTTCCTCCATAGCCTCATGTGAGCCACATTCTCCATTGTCTTCTCCTAGGCCTCCGACAGACACAGACACAGACACAGCGGTTGCCATGTCATAAGAAGCAGCCCAGCTGATTGGCTTTGATTCTCCCCTCCCCTTTCCTCTCTGCTCTCCCCTCTTGCACAGGCTCTTTGCGCGTCATTTGATTTTCTTATTTAACAACCAACCCTGAAAATGCGTAGGAAGAAAGACGTCTAAATATAGATGCAGCCACAACAGCTCACACCATGAGCGCACAGCAAACTCTCTCCAACACCATGAGAAGACAAAACAGACTGATGCTTTCCTATTTGCTGATCATTAGGTAGGGCAATGATTATCTAGACAGACAAAAAGGTGAATTGCTGATCCTTAAAGATTCACAACTAGGAATGACTATCTACTGACATTACTCACTTGTCATAGTTTAGCTAAACCACAGTGCATAAGCAAAACGGTGGGCACTATTGATTTCAAGGTGTTTTCAGGTTAATACTTTTACGGTTAATTCAGTGTATGGATTGCATAGACATAGCCTACATGATTGGGCCCTGGTTTAAAAAAAGAGAAGCTACAGTGAAAAAGACAAAGAGAGAAACAGACAGACAGAGAGACAGAGACAGAGAGAGAGAGAGAGAGACAGAGAGAAAGAGACAGAGACAGAGACAGAGAGACAGAAACACAGAGAGAGCACATCAGGCAGAATGGGATTAACATGTGAAAAGTGAAGTACCAGTTAGCACTCCATTTGAGAGGCCAGTATCATTATCTTCTCACTGGCGAGGCAGAAAAAACACACAGTTCAAGTGGAATAATAAAGCTCTCTCAATGAGAGTATAAAGTGAGTTCAAGCCTCTCTTGATTGTACTCAAGTGCAATATGGGAGTGATGCCCCTTTGCACCACAAGTGTGACAACTACTTTGACCTCACACAATTCACTCAAATTCATCACATGAATTAAAGTGGTTAGGCTCTTCAGCAGTAATGACATTTATCAGTTCTGCTGCAAAACGGTGTGCATGGGATCACCTGTAAACTGCTGTGGGAGTTGCAGGATGTGCTTGACAGAATTTCGTGCCCATGGCAGGTCTTCGGGTTTTCTGTTAGCAGTTTTTTTCTCTTACAATTTGCTACTACTGTACAACTCTCATACCAACAGATCAGCATTGAGCTACAGAGATGGGTTTTGGCTGAAATGTGGAACCATGATGGTACCAAGATCCCCAGATTCATCGTAAATAGAAAGTTAACTACTCAATCTGCTGGTTTGAAATAAGTGAGCCATGTGGTAAGTGGACAAGTGGAATCCCAAGGAGAGACCGAGGAAGGAAGAAGTGAAAGTGCTAACTTATGGTAAGCTGTGGTTTCAAAATGGTATGCCAGTAAAGACACAGGAAGCATGAATGCTGATCATAACCGCACTCCTTGCCCTGCAAGCCCCACTTCAAAAAGCAGAAGAAAAGATTGATTCTTTTTGTGCAGTGAAATAATTTGAATGACTTCTAGACATCTTATGCAGCCTTTCTTAATAATGTTATTAATGTTAGTGATGTACATTTGACTGCTGGCTGAAACATGGTCAGGATTGCAGCTTCCAACTGTCAAAAGTTGATCTTAAGTGACCGTTTGATCAATTTTAAATCTCTTGTACTAACTTAGACAAGCTATCAATGAACATAAAGAACTGATAATGGGTTTGAGGTATTGGTTGACATAAAACAAGGTGAAATAACTGGGGCTTGTCCAATAAATTGGTGAGCCATTATTAAACATTTAATGATCCTCATGGGAAATCCACAGTGAGGTCAGAGGTCAGGCTCAGCTACAGAACGGCAGCCCTGGAGCTGGTAGGGATTCAGTGTCTTGCTCAAGGACACTTCAGAAGGGAGGACACTGCTGACACAGGGACTTGAACCCGGTTCACTGCCCAAACGATCATCAGCTCATCTTAACCCTTTACACATATCAGTACTGGTATATATTCAACTAATAGTAAACCAAATAGCACAAGATTTTATATTTTAATCTAGTCAAATACAAATGCAGTTGTATGATTTATTTCTATCTGAAGTCCTTGTGTCCCAAAATACCTATCTTACACAATATGAGCAGTGTATATAACTTCATTTTAGAATGGTGTATAAGTATTAAGAGGGATAAGAATAAAATTATATTCAAGATATATTACTGGGTTTTTCTCAGGTATGGCTCAAGTTGTTGACCTTATTTTCATACAAATAGACAGCATGTGTATTGTTGTCACTTAATCTACAAGCTGAATAAATTTCCTGCCTCATTAAAAAAAGTCACCTTTCCTTTTCATGACTGTCTTTTCTGTTGCATTCTTTAAATCCATTTCCCAGCAAAAAACAAAGTTGTAAAGACCCCCATTGTTTTACTGCCATTGAAATTTGTTTCCAAGGGAGAATCTAGTTGGTTTGCCCATCAAGAATCATGCAATCGACGAAAAGCAAGAGGAAGCTGTTCATACACCCTCCGCTCACCCCGTAATCACGGCATACAAGAAGAAGAAGAAAAAAATGAAGAACAAGACTAAGAAAAAGAACAAAAGAAGAGTATCAGAAAATGTTCTTAAAAGTGTTTTAAAATTAAAAATAAATATAAACTGATTTAAATGCATTTCATTTAAAATTAATTAATTTAATTTAAAATTAAAATTAAATAAATAATTTTACCAAACCTAACCCTTGCACAACTGGATCCTTTAGGCCCTAACAGAAATAGCACAAGAATAACGGACAGTAATATTATCATCAAAAAGACAACTGAAACTGCTGGCTCATAAATGCCTGCTCAAGCTCAGAAATCATGCTAGACTTTATAAAATAAATCTACAATATAACTACAGCATAATGAGCGCAATACCAAACGCAAGTTAAATGCAACTTTATAAAAGGTTTTGTTTGTGTCTTAATAAAAGATACAGAGTTTGCTAATGATATTTTGTCAGGCAGGTTGTTCAAAAGTTAAGAGGCCTTAATCGCAAATGTTCAGTCACCTTTTACCTTTAATCTAGACTTTGAAGCAGTCAAAATAGCTTTGTCAATCTTCATAGATGTATAACTGCATGGGGAGTTATATGCTCTGTAATATAAGGTGGGGGCAAGCCATTTACTGCTGAAAAGATGATCAGAATCCTAAAAAATATTCTAATAATCAACTGGAAGTTGATTTAAGGTCAGTAAAATGGGAATGATCTCTCCAAGCTGTTACATTCTGAACTCACTGCAGACCACAAGGTTGAGGTTACGGCTGAGGCAAAAATACAGTTATACTTGTGAAAATGAGATGAAAAAATGCATGAATAAAGATGTCATCAGGAGGCCCAAGTTCAGCCACGCTGTAAACAAAAGAGTATTTTCCTGTTTCTACTGCAACACAAAAAACCCAGTGAGCAATCTGAGCCTCTCATCACTCCACCACTGAGCTTCCATGGCAAAAGCCGGCAGTAGATTTGAGTGAGTTCACAGTGAACGCTCCTGGTTGTTCTGCTCTTCAAGGTAGCTTGAGACACTGAACTTCGCTGAGACCACAAGCCAGGGAAAGCCATCTTTAGGCAACCTGACCCACTGCTCGCACTCTGACTTACAGGGATCCAGCCACAGAGCTGCCAGACTAACCCCAGGACAGAGACTCCAGAGAACTCTTCCTACCCTCAAGCAAAACCTGAGACCAGCATGGCCTGTCCATTGTCAGGTAGGACAACGCCGATGCAAAACGCGCCTTCAAGACAACATACCTCAGGCAGTACTTGTTCTACACATCAGAGATGGGCGAAGAGAAGGAGTGGAAAGCATGTAGAGGCGGACAACGTCACATGACAACCCTCTATACAAACTATTCCAGGAGACTATGAGAGACAGAAGCACTGACACTTGCTACTTGGCAAGCAGGTAAGCAATGGTCAAGTTGAAAAAAGTATACAGTTGTGCTCCATTCAAACGGTCTCATCTCAAAGTTTATTTATGAGCCTCGCTAGAATGTCGAACAACATGGGGAAGAGTAACCCCGTTCTCATTTTGTCAGGCTGGAGCAGTCTACTCACTACTCTGTGGACTGGGTTTGTTCTGAGAGACTTAAAATCGGACTTAAAAGCATTTGTGGGAGAAAATTGAGTGAAAAGACTAATGTGGCCAAAAAGAGCAAATATGAAATTTGTGTTTCTTATAGTCGTACTGTGGAGTGTGCTAGCCAAGGTTGGTGTTTGATGAATTATAATTTTTCTTTAAAAAACAGAGATGTTACAAACTGCCAGGTTGAACAGTTGGGGCTTGTGCACACACAGTGGCATTGTACAGGCACAGTTGGTGCTAAAAGGCACAACAATAAAACTGTATAAAGCTGAGCTCCAGGTTATTGTCTAGTTGGTATTTCAGTTTATACTGAGAAACAGACAGATAACAAAATATAATTGTGCCCACATGCCAAACATAAAAATAAATCTAGACTAACCGTTCACCCCTGTAAGAATAAAATGTTATTGTGGCCTCTTCACTGGAGCCTGCTAATATTCAGTTCCTACATAGTAACTTGCCAACTCACACCTGCTGCCTGACAACCAGCTAGGAAGCCACTGTTAACCAAATTATTTGCAGACATTCACATTCTCAGAGTGAATAAAATGCTGCACCTATGATCTCAAAACTGCTTTGCTATTTCTACCATGTTTTAAGATATAACTAGGACATTTTCCCACCACACTTAGAGTCTGCCATTACAAATGTCAAATGGGTTTTTTAAAGCATGCAATACGTGTCACTGCCGGACCTGCTGAGGCAAACTACAAAGATGTCCCAATCTGAGAGTGACAAGATGTGGTTACATTGTAATACTGGGGCTAAATAATGTAATTTTTCCAGGACTGCTGTTTTCGCCAGCCTCGTTTGATGGATGCTTGGGCGTTTTGAAGGCAACTTGAAAACCTGTTTAGTCAAGCCATTACGCTGCTGTATGGCTGAAATGGAATGCTCGAAGCTTTCTGGTCCATTAATTTATAGGGGCAATAGCACAGTTGTTCCCGAGGTGTTCAGTTACACAAAAATAATAGAGATATGGATAATTGATACCCTCCAGCCAATCAGGAGTGAGTATTCCTTTTACCCAGGGTATAAAGCTTGAATAAACCATGAGCCAGAAAACCTGTTTAAACATCTATCACTTCTTTAGAATGACATCTGGAGCCTATATCAAAGATCAACCAGCATTAATGCATTATGCAGACTAGCTGCTATAACTGTAGGCATTACCACTAGAATACCCTCTTTATTTTCACAACGCCATGTCTTAACCAAAACTATCAGAGAAGGTATACTGTGCTTTTACACCCCTCACCTACCCCCTCTTCCCACCACCCTCCTCGCAAAAGCAGGGCCCACTGTCCCCTCATGGCTTTGTTACTAATAATATTAAGCTGTAGTTTCCATGACATGTTTCATTCAGTCAGTCATCTCACTGCTGCCAATATTCAAGAAACAATTTGTGACTGTGCGTTAACATGCCTAAACAGGCCTACGTTGAAATAAACTGGACTAACACTAGCCTATAATAAATTTCACAGCAAATCTATAATAGTAGAAATAAATAATAGGATTATTCTAGGAATATTATAGTGATACTACAGGAGAGAAAAAACCATACAGCACAAGCACCGCAGACACGCTACAAGTCCCGGAAGGAATAGGCCTATTATAGGAATATTATAGTGATTTTTCTGTTAGGATGCATACATTTGAAAATGCCCTAATTTTATGAAAGCACGTTTTTGCATGAATTAGGTTGATGCCTGAAAGGACTAAAACAAAACATAATTTGTGCATCCTTGGCTTATGCCTGCATGCTACCAAGCATGACTTCTCTAGCTTACTGCCTACTGTAGTAGGATAGGCTAAGGCCGTAGAAAGCCATGGGCTTTTGCGCAAACCAATGTCAAGTCATCCCAACACGACTGAACTGAATCTGCATCCAGATGCAGAAAAGCAGCGCATACGTCGATATCTATCCTATTTGCTGATGGTTATGGTTGGGAAATTAATAAACACATGGAAGACGGACAACGTGAAATGCTCAATTTCGTTTTGCATTTTGTCTTGTAGGCCTCTCGACTCATGTACACACACGAAATAGTGATGCTATGTAGGTTAGGGAACATAATACAATACAATGAAATTAAAGCAGTGTCTGACTAGCTAGGCTACTGAAGGTGTGACATTTGGCCAGGCTGAATTCAGCTGCACACCGCGGTGTTGCAAACTATCCGGGGGGTGCCTGACAAATATTCCCACCTAGAGAAAGAGGTCACAAAATAACCAGATCAAGTGACACTGACATCTCGCCCATTTAACAATTCTCCAGAGAAATGATGAAGCCCAGCGTCCGTGGCAAAACTTAAACACTTGAATGGCCTTTTTGAGTTATCTTAACCCCATTGCAACGTCCCTGCAGTATATTATAAGCTACAAAACATGCTCAGCTCACTGACACTCAGTGATAGGGTGCCTCGCTTGCAGCCAATATTCAGCCTATTTGAGGCGGACATAGCGTTAGGGCTTCATGACTCCGCAATTTGGCTACTCATTTTGATCGCAGGACGGGACTCTTGACATATTTCAAAAGGTTCATTACCTCTAAAGTGCGTATTTCTTGCTGTGTGAGGTCGTTGGACGCGGCGCATTTGGTCCGTAGCCCCTGTAAACTGGAGATGGAGATTTCAATCATATTCTGGATGAGTTCGCATTGATGTAGCGCGGCCATCGCTGCGCCACCGCCGCTATCCCTCTCCGGCTGCTCATCACTCTCGACCATCTTCCCACCTTTACCAGACACACTATCCATTCCTCAGCATTGGGCAGCTTGAAGGGCTGGAGTCAAACTGTTAAGCTAAAATACATATGCACCAGTCCGGCGACGCAGCGACCTATTATGGAAGTTAACAACAAATGTCCCCAGTTCCCAATCTGGAAAACTCTGGATGCGGAGGAAATAAATTTATCAAAACAAGATGCTCGATGATGACCCAGGTTGCAAAGCGGTCCAAAGTCCGATAATGCTCGAGTTGTCTGTTCTGTCCGTAGGCTACCGACGAGAGGCTCGTCTCTCCCACCGACAGCTCTGGCAGAGGCTTTTACCGTCTGTCAGCTGTTGGAAACATCATGGGGCGCAGTGCAATCTGGGAAATGGAGTCCTTTTAGGCTACAACTGCTCGCTCACACACACACACACACACACACACAGCACAGCACAGCACAGCAAAACTACTGTAAGTCCCTATGGTAAAATTATAGGAATATTACAGTGATACCAAATGAGATAAAAATAAATAAAAATAATACCATAATGTACAATAAGGTCACTGAGTAAACTCACTATTGAGCACCAGGTCTCGATTTACAGTAAGATATCAATTTGGACTGTGATATATTAATGTTTTGGCTTGAGTATCGTTATGTACTTTAATACTACTTATTCTAGTTGTTAACCTAAGCCTCATAGTCACTGTCTTATTTCACACTCAAAGCGATAAGAGTGTGGAGCCACCGTATAAGAAATGTGCTCACTGTATTCTCCAGACCAAGGCAGAGGGTTTCTCCTCATAACAGGACAGTAGCTACAAAGCACTGCATATGTATGGGGGCGGGGGAGGAGTGTACAGGTTTCCTCAATCATTAAGCAACACTAAACATGGCTCATTGCTGCAATGAGGGTGTGATGTTCCTTCCTTTAATATACCCTGATTATACAATGGAATGTGAGTCACTTCTCATGGAGCCTTGTGTTCCTCCTCTCCATCTGTCAACAGTCTCTTCTCCTCTTCTGGTTGCAAGGAAGACTATATCTCTCACTGGTCAGACAGTCCAACTAGCAGCCTAGCATGGTGATATATAGAGAACAGATAGAGCGAAATAGAGAAACAGTATTTGGGTATATTGTTGAGTTAGTTCCAAAGATGTTGCAGACAGCAAACTGACATTGAATCAACCTTGAATCACTTTAAAGCATCAATGTAAATTCCTCTGAATCAACGTTGAGATCTGACACTGATTCAACACGTTACTGCAAGTTGATCTAACATTGATACAGCTATGCAATGAAACAGACACAAAATCAGCCGAGTTTCAATTAAATTTCAGTAATCTTTTTGTTGATCCAACGCTGAATCAGTGTAAAATCAGTCCTGCTTTATCAACAGCACAGATTCTGTGGTAACATGCCAGCAGAACACCATGCCAATTTCAGCTCTTCTTAGCCTGGAAAATCAAGGCTAAGTGGGACTACTGGCAACAGTAGGATCAGAGTGAAGGAAAGCTTTAAAGGGATATTTCACTTTGGTAGAATATGCTCAGAGCACATACTCTTATATACATTATATACATTTGTGGGAGGTCAAACACCAATATCGGCCACTGTGGGGACTTGCAGTCACCCTCACTCACTAGCTAATGTTTTGAATACACTGTCTAAAATCATACTTCTAACAAATATACTAAGTACCGACACCAAGGAGATGAAGTAGATCAAGGTAAGAATATTTTATTTTGTGTCCAGAGTGAAAGAGGATGGCAGCTGATGCTGGAAGCTGAACTCTCATTGGCCTAGAGATATATGTGCAAAAAAGTGAAAACATTCAGATAAAGTGAAATATTGATTTAAGTCTCTTTTATACGGTAAGTCTGGTTTAGAGTATGTGCATTGCTTAATTGTACCTTAATTATCATGGTGACTACTTTACCATTCAATTTACTGACCATTAAAAAGGGTGAAATGTAGCTACAGTGAGCACAATATAGTAGCCACAATACTATCATAGACAAATTCAAATATGATTTTTTTTTTACCTTGTGTGCATTGTGTTTCATGTTAGCCCTCTGTGATTAATAACATCTCAGTGCCTCACCTTTATTGCTCTCCTCTCCTGTGTGTTCTCTCTTGTTGCTGCAGTTCTCTCCAAGAGTTCACTTTCCTCTTAAATGATCCCACTTCCTTCTTGCATATTCTATACACAATAATAATCTAGAGCATACATGCAATCAAATAAATACTTGCAATATCACAACAAGCCCCTGAATTTAACAACAGCTATGGCAGGTGAGAGGCACTTGTCAGCTTGTTGACATGAGTGGCTGAGCTGAGGATAGACATGATCCTTTCCCAGCCTGACGGCCACTTAAGCTGTTTAAACTGTGGTGCTATTGGACAGCCAAGACACCACGCATCTAGTGGAGCTCACGGCACTGCTTCAGATTAAATTAGATTGTGTACAATCTGATTGCGTCTCCTTTGGGTGGCAAGGATCTCCTGAGCCAAGCGTCCAGGTCTGGGGAGGTTGAACCCTGACAGGGACACTTGAGACTCACAACCTTTGCTCCAGAGCCTGCTGTCCGTAAAGACTGCAGCACAGACAGGAGCAGACCGGGCTCACAGCACCCCTTGGAAAAATCATATTTGTGCAGGCTGACTTGCAGGGCCCAGCCATTGCATAATTCAAATGAGTATATGCAAACTAGAAAATGTGTGTGTACAAGAAGCCATAATATTGTGTGTGGTATGTTTTGTATGTTGTGCATGTCCCCAGGGTTTCCATATATCTGATGTAGTGTACCTAGTGTGTGTACCTATGTTTCAGTAGGCTACTATGGATTTACAAATACAATGAAAGTTAACAGTCAGTTGATTGTAACAGACTCCCATTTTATGGCTCTAAAGTTTGTTGACTTTTCCTTTGACTATAATATAATTCATAGCTCATTAAAATGATGTCATGATTTCTCCCCTTAGCGATAATAAACTTATGCTTAAACTTATACAGAGCATTCTTTTCCGGCCATGCCTCTCCATTTTTTATTTTTCTACACGTTAAAATGGCTTTTCTTTTAGGATGTTTTGACAATTGGAATTAAAACACCAAATGTGTATTATTATTATTATAATTGTTATTATTATTATTATTATTATAATTATTATTATTATTATTAAGCTCTTATGGTGACTCAAAACATAGAACTATAACCATCTACTTGCCTACTTGATAGTATTATATTAATTTGAAAAACAGATCAAGAAGAAACATAAGGCAGAGTGGGCCTCCACTGAACTCTAATTGAACTCTCTACCCCACGACTAGCCAAGTGAGGGTTTTTTTTTTTTTTTGAAGTCAGGAGTGGGCAGTCCACTAACCTTTAGTATTTTGCCTTCATACAGACAGCTGGAAAACAGAGAGGGAGGCAGCACAGGGGGGACACAGGAGAGAACATTCTGGCGGGGTTCGATCCCAGACCAGCAGCCATAACCATCTGACTACCTCCAGACACAGGAGATTATATCTTAAACCTAACATGAACGCAGACGTTGCCGGAGCTCCCCAAGTGTCTAATCCTTGTCTATTCCCTTGTCTATTCTCGCCTGGGCTATATATTCTACCTCAGCACACTGTTGCCTTTAGGAATGTCAAAGACAAAGTTTTAAATGTGCACCACTTCGTATATTCTAGAACCTAGAATATAACTTTGCCACTTTTGGGTCTATGAAAACAATCCACTTCACATATGACTAAATGTTTTTCATGTTTTTTTTTTTTTTTCATGTTAGATATTGTGCTGACAAATCCCCCCAAAACACACACCCACACACACACAAATGTTGTGCTATCCCAGAAATATCACTGGTGCCACGTTGGTCACCTCCCTGAAAATGTGCTGAGGCCGCCACCAGATCCTCTGCCCTCACAAATGTCTTTGCATGTCTCTGGAACACAGATCCCACCATGCAGGAACATGTATGCTGCTTTGCCTGGAGGTGGTGAAAACAGATCCTGGCCCACAGCAGTGACTAGAGACTAGACGCAGAGTGAACACAGGCTTTTAATTCCTATTACTCAATACCGGATCAACAAGGATAGACTACTACTGAGGACTCAGATGAACCGGAGCGGAAAAAATGTGTGTAGACATCACCATCTGGTGGACAATGTTGAACACACTTACAAACCCAAGCAAAGATTCTCTGAAAAATTCCAAAACAGAGGATATGATATATCCAGAATGTAACCAGTTGACCATCTCCATCAAAATAATTATCTTCAAACATTGATCTTTGAAACACTGACAGTTACAGTCCTCCAAAGGTTGTCTTCAGTAGAGTCAGTAACCTGAAAGACTGGTTCATTCAATGAGCTCCAAACCCAGCAGTGCCACCTGGCTACCTGGTCCCCCAGATGGAAGTTTTAGATGCAGCCATTGCACACACTGCTTTAACATCACCAACACAAAAACATTCCCTCACCCACTGTTAGCAAAACTAATAAAAATAAGAGGCTTCATTAACTTTGGATTACAGGAATGTCCTGCGTGGGTCAAACTAAACAATTGTTGAAAATCAGAATAGCAGAGTATAAAGCTGCAACGAAAACATGGAATATTGCATTGCTTGCCACTACTTGGAAGCTAGATCTTTGCCACACACGTTGCGGCTTGTTGACACTGAATGTGTACACATGTAACTGAGAGGTGGGAAACATACTGGATACTACTACTTCAAACCCAAACACCATTTGGCTTAAATGAAACACGAAATAAATGACCACTATTTATATATATACTATATAATTTGCCAGCACCATAGCTCCTGCATCACATTGCTGGCTTGCCTGGGAAGCTAAGCAGGTTTGGTTGTGGTTAGTCCTTGGATGGGAGACCACCTGGTGCTGGAAGTGGTGTTGGAGGACCAGTAAGAGGTGCTCTTCCCTCTGGTCTCATGAATAATATCCCCAATGAGACAGGGACTCTGTCCTGTGAGTGAGCACCGTCCTTCGGATGAGACGTTAAACCAAGGTCCTGACTCTGTGGTCAATAAAGATCCCATCGGCACTCATCGCAAGAGTAGGGGTGTAACCCCGGTGCCCTGGCAAAATTCCCAAACAGGCCTTCCTTCCATCATGGCCACCTAATCATCCCTCGTTACCTAATTGGCTCTTTCAGTCCTCTACTCTCCACTGTGATAGTTGATGTGTGGTGAGCGTTCTGGCGCAAACTGGCTGCCGTGCATCACCCAGGTGGGTGCTACACATCGGTGGTGGATGAGTTGAGTCCCCCCCCCATATGTGAAGCGCTTTGAGAAAAGTGCTATATAAATGTAATCAATTATAATTATTCTTTGGCTGTAAGGGCTGAAATTGATATGATGATGATGATGATGATGATAATGAATATCACTTATTACCATTACCATTATTATTTCTAGTGCTTGGGCTTACAGATGTAAATGTCTTTTACTACGTACATATATAAACCCTTTGAGTACATTTAAAACCATTGGCCTGACATTTCTAGCGTCTATTTCTAAGCACTGCCCAAACAGAGGTGTTGTCCTTCCCTGCCTCCCTGCACAGGTGTTACTGCCTGTCTGCTTGTTGGAATTTTTTTTGTCTTTCATATGTCGTACCAGGATGAACTTTTCACTTTTAAACTTTTTAAAACTATTTGTGCAATAGCTTTTGGGAAAGCTAAGTTCCTAAGTTTTCACTGAGTTTTACACATTTACATAGCCTACATATTTAGCATACTTGGGATTTTTCCCTCTGCGGCAAAAAGGTAAATCTGTCCCTCGCACTTTTTTTCTAATGTAAGTCCTATAGCTCCCTCTAGCAGCAACGAGCAGCCCTGGTTGCGCAGCCACTCACGCACCACAAAAGGACCTAAAACCTCCACACATGCAGGATACTCAACATTACAACTTAATGTTTTAAGAGGTAGTTAAAATGTTTAGCAAACCAGCAAAAGGGCAGAAGACATTTGATTATTGCCTCAGATCAAGAAATGTAAGTGGACTCATACTACATTTGATTGGATAGGTAAGTCATCTGTCAAAATAGATTAGCCTCGTCTAACGTTACAGTCACCTAGCTAGCTAGCTTCAACTCTTGCTACTAGCAGTCAAAGTATGTATGTAGGGGATAAGTTAGTCTTTCCAAAGCTAGTCCAAATACCAACTTTTTTTTTTACTTTATATATATATATATATATATATATATATAAAATTTTTATTTTATTTATTTATTTTTAACTTTTACTTTACTGCCAATAGAAAGAGCAGGGAACAGCACTGATCCTGCACAGGTGAGGGGTTGCAGGGAATGGGATGACCAAAGGAAATGGCTAAAATTTCCAAGTATGTATAGCTGCCTGATAGTTAGTTTGGCTTCATACAGCTAACTGGTTGGCAATAGTGGTACTGTTATTTGTTATAAATTTAGTATAATTGTATCATAATTTATTTTCTACCTAGGGCAGGGAGCAGCAGCTGATTCTGCACAGGTGAGGAGTAACTAGCTGGCCAAGTAGTTATAGGGCAATACGACAATGAAGTTTATATTCTGCTTGGTATTTAGGAGATAGGCTTTATACAATTAGCTAGTTGACGATCATGGTATGTATTGCAATTTTAGGGATGCTCTTCTCAATTTCTTAAAATTTCACCTTTGCTGGTCACTTTTTTCTGTACTGTCAACAGAAAGAACTGACTGCAGAGGGAGCAGCAGGTGATTCTGCACAGGTGAGGAGTAACCTCCTGGGATGGCTAAAGCAAAGAGCTAAATATTCTGCTTTCAGCCAGCTACAGTTAGGCTTCACCAAAGCTAGGTGACAGTCAATTATAGGGGTACCCCTTCTCAATTTTTACTTACAGTATTTTTTCCTGCACTGTTAATAGGAAGAGCAGGGAGCAGCAGCAGCAAATAACTAGATTAAGATAACATTGGATTCAAGGTTAATTTCCAAATGGTAAGTGTACAGAGCCCTGAGTAGCATCTCTGAAGGCAAGTTTTAGAAACCTTTAGATCATTCATGGAGCTTTTGGCATGTGCTGATGGATACAAGGAGGGTGCTAGTTCATGTACAGAAGCTGGGGTTCAAGGTCAACTGGTATAAGTGCGATCTCGCACTGAGGCAGGAAGTAGTGTGTGTGGGTCCTCAACTCTAATGAGAGTGTCTCTCACTCCATAGAGGATGGCCAAGATGTTGCAGTTCAACCAGTTCATCTTCGGTGAGTTCAACACGATGCTACGCAGCTAAGGCAGTGATTTATTTAGTTGACGTTGGCTAAATGATAAAGTAGAAATCAATATTATATAAATAATAAAATATAAAATAATAATATAAAATATATATATATGTATATATACTATATATATATACACACACACACACACACAAATTACCTAAAAAGATTTGATAAGGGATTTGAAAGGATTTGATCATGTTATAGATTTTTGGATAATCATTTCTCAATAAATCATGATGGCATATGGTAATGACATCAAAATATATGTCTTACAGCCTAGGATTTTAATCATTTTTTGGATTAGAAATTGAGTCACACATTAATCTCCACAGAAACAAAATCCTACTTAAATCTAATTCAAATTAACAATCAGGATCCACCAAAATGTGACTTTTTTTTTTTTTAGTTTGGTTGTTTTTTTTTTTACTTAAAATGCCAAATAACATAGACATGCCACTTAAACATAGATGAAATGCTGAGTGGAGATACTGTACATGACAGCTTGTAAAAAAGGCCAACAGAGTGCTAATGCAGATCCTCTCTCTCACGGTAATACAAATTTTGATGAAATAAATCTGGGGATGGGCCAGATAATTTTAGGTCATTCAAGTTGTGATGTTATAAGGAAAGATAAAAGACTTATTGTCTGATTGGTCCTGTACCATGACTCAAAATAAATTTAGACTTGTTGCACTAATCATTACACAATGGCCACTTGAACAAATCAAAATCAAACTTAGGTAAACTAAAAATATGTCGCCTGATACTGTGTTTTAGAACACACTAAGTTTGATAAGATCCAGATGAATGAATATCAGTTTTTGGAATTTGTGGCACCAATATAGAGATAGAGGTAGACAGAGACATGGAATATTTTGCAATAGGACATACTACAAGTTCATAGTTATAGAGGCAAAAGTATTGACTGTTTGGGCTGGAAAACTAGGACTGTATCAGTATACTATGCCAACTACCAAATGTTTGTAGGTGACAAAAAAAACAAACTTCAATGGAATAAATCCAATTTGTAGATAAAAGATAACTGTATATTTGGACAAATACAGTAGGGTTTCAGTACTACGGTCTTGAACCCCTATTAATAATAAACCAGGTGCAAATACACAGAGGTTTCAGGACTTTAACTTCTAAATATAACTGCAAAGTCCAATTGTGGGTTCAAACCAAATTGGAATGTTAAAGACTGAAGACTATGAGGAGCCAGTAGCTCTGTGGTGGTGTCCAAAGATTAGGTTTTGATACAATTTTCATGATGGCGATAACTGAGATCCGAGACAGATAGACCTATATACATCCATCTTTGTATTAACATGACGTAAAAGGCTGAATGTTTAAAGTGCCACCACATCCCTTTTGATGGATATGTACACAATTTAAAAATCGTCCTCTGAACGTTGGTCCTGGCAAATTTCAAGTCAATTATAGATACACATACACCAACCACTGCTTAACTTGATTACTGTTGAGGATTTGTGAGGCCCCCTATGGGTTGTTTTTGTAGAGTCTATGCCAGTGGTGCCTAAGGATTATTGAGGTAGCTAAAGTTAGAGGGTGACTGTGCCATGAATGCTCTACTAAAGTGAAATATAGCCATTAGCTTGTGAGTATTTATAACCGTGGTGCCCTCTTAATTCTAAAATTGACCATGACTAAAAACATATAAACACATTTGATAGTTTTCTTTTATTTAGACAACCCAAATAAAAGGCACATAAAACATTGCGCATGTTTATGTAATAATTTGACAAACATACATTTAAAAAAAATGTAGGAATGTTTGACCTTTCTGCTAATCAGAAAGCCTAGCCTCTCATATATACAAAATTACCATTGTTAATGTTCTAATACAAAAGATTTATAAAAAGGTTATTTTATCTTTCACATCTATTGTAACTACCATATCCTCGGAACTAAAATAGTTTTGTACAAAGATATACATTCAACTGCCTTCACAAGAGTCCTGGAATTTCCAATTCTATTTGTTCCGTAAAAATAAAGAGATGTTCAATTCCACAAGAAATGTTCAGTTCATCACATTATTATTGTATCAAATTTGGCAAACAGGCTATCATAGTGTATCTACGTAAATGCATAAGAACAAAAAAAGCTAAGCTAGTATTTTGTTTGAAACAAAACTTGGGAAAACGACAAACATGCATATTGCATTTTTCAGTATACAATGAATCAACTCAAAGAGCTGCAACACTGTCAAGATAACATGGCATTCACTAAAAAAAAGTTATGGTTCAACAGCTACAGTGTTTGGGGGCATGCAATTTCTGTCTCCTCCCATTATTGCAATGGGCAAAGACTTGCATTTTGTCAAAAACTTTGATGCCGCAATGTGGCTGACTGATTCAGGCAGGCCAAGATACCTCTTTATTGTGGTTGTACTACCATCATTCATCAGTTGCACTACTTTCTAAATGTTCATTAGTGTTTCCTCAATATATCTGCAAACTCATCCAGATCTCAGCCACATAACTATCCAGCCTGAGACCCAAATGGATTTTTAATGCAATGTAAAAAGTACAGTATGCATACCATTACAGATAACATAATTTAAATGGACGGCTATGTTTAAAATCTATAATTCTTGGACCCCTGGTCTCCGGTGGCCATCTAGCCAGTTCTTTTGACAAAAATGCCAAATGATTTATGAAATATTTACAAACATGGAAAACTCCAGGATCAAGATACATGGAAGATATTGTCAATTGAAAAGCAAATGAGATCATGTGTTGTGGGCTTTTCAGTGAGTTTCCTGAGTGGAGGGTCCATAGTATTGTTTTGGGGTTATCACAGATAAATGATATAAAAAAAATGCTTAATGAATATTCAAACAAAACTATAATCAGTCACCATAATGATGAAAATAATAGCCTGAAAACGCTTCAACTACAAGGCCAGGCCATCCCATGTTATGCCACTAGATGGCCCTCAAGTGTGCAGGCTGGTTACCCCACATACTTAATAGACTCCAATTTGATCTTTGATAATACTGCTGTTCACCTATATGCAGGATATGCTTTCAGTGCAAGACTCATTCCATTCTCACTTCATGGAAAAATGAACACTACGGATAGGCAAATAAAAAAACAAAAAAAACAGACCTTTGCCAAACAAAAAGAAAAAAAATACACATTTAATAGTCAAGAGGACAGTGTCAACATATCCACTTAAATGACAAAAGCACAAATTAAAATGCTGATGTGAAAATACACTAATATGACAACTGTACAATTAGTCACTGTACCTCAAGAGCATACCTTCTATCTGCAAAGAAAAAAAATATAGCACTGTGAAAAAATATCCTTCCATGCAAGTGGAAGCTGCTGTCCCTTTTACTAGACTCATCTCCTATAACATTAAATAGTGATTAGCAGGCTATAGTTAAAAAAAAACAACATATAAGTAACACCCAAAGGCTTTGCAAGAGAACTTGTGAAACATCAAAACCAGCAATTTATAGTTATTGCTTAAGTCCATTTCTCTTCTCTCGTACAAAGGTAAAGGTGTGTTTTCCTAAGGAGTCCTCAAGGGTGCTTGAGGAGTCATCTCCTTTCATTCATCAAACCCCACTGTCATGATACAAATCACAGTCTTATCACTCATTAACTCACTACATCTATGTTTAACAGTTCTCCTGATTACAAGATAAATCCTACCTGATTTCTACACAACTGTTCTGCTTCTCATGTCAGTGATGTAACATTAGTTGGGATGCAGCTGTGACTCGGGGAGCTCCTACCCTGGTTACACAGCTCACACAAATGTTCACTTCGAGGTTTGATGAAGTAAACGGGGTTTAGGGGGAGACGCCACTAGGCTCGAGGTGCAAATAACGAGGACAGGAGTCTCCTGTTTTACTTCATTTTCCCTTTCTATCTGGCCAGTTCAATGCTCTCCTCCTTTTACCAAGGTGGGGAAGAAGGCAAGACTTGGGACAGAAAAGGCATGCTTTCCATTGACCTCATGGCGATGTTGATGGGCCCTATATTCATAGGCATGGGGGTGGTTATTGCAACTGGGTGGGCGATGTTCATGGGTGCCGTGGCGGGGATGTTGACGGAGGCAATGTTGACAGGCCCGGTGATGGTGACTGGATGCTGGAGGCTGACAGGAGATGTGATGTTGACCGTGTTGGTAGTAATGTTCATTTGCGCTGCTATGGTGACGGGGTTGTTGCTCGAGATGCCCCGATTCATTGCCGTGGTGATGGGGGTTGAAACGGTCACAGGTGTGGCTGAGGAAGAATTGCAGACTTCGTTACCATCTGGAAAAATGTCAAACACAAGCGGCAGTGTTACGTTTTAGATCTGCAGCTCTCCCAGTGCGACTCAAATGACCAATATCCATCCTTTTGGACATACTGTATGGTTACACACAGTTCAAAGTTTACAATTTATTTGTGACTAGTGAAAAGATTTTTCATGAATACTCACTAAATGACACCAATTAAAGAGAAACGCTTAATAATGGTTCTCCGTGACACTTTATATTGTAGCACTTAACTTGGATTGGGACAGCATGGTAGAAGTGACTATTTGACTATTTGTTATTTGTTGGTTGGTAATATTTTTTTTTATATGTCTTTACTACATGTTGTTTTATGTGTTCTTATAAGTATTTTAAACACTGGCTGCAAACCGAATTTCCCTCGGGATAATAAAGTTGAAATACTATGCATACATAGGCCTATACATTAATGTTGTGTTGGCAGGGGTGTGTGTGGTCTGACATACCTTTGTTACAGGAGTTGAAGTTGGTCTGTCCATGAGTCTTTAAATGGCTGGTGATATAGGCTGCACTGAGCATCTTTCCACAGATGCTACAGGTGACCTTCCCTTCATGTCTGATCATGTGGGAACGGAGTCTGTCTTTGGTGGCGAAAGCAGAGGTACAGGCCTGTAGGTACATAGCAGACAGGGACAGAGGGTCATGGTACTATCATTCACAGGGTCACCAAGCTTCAATCCCTAAGCCTGGAGCACCTTCAATCATTTATCTGCATGGGACACTGATACTTCCACTTTCTATAGCCAATAGGTTTATTTTAAAAGAGGCTGCTGCCAAAAATTCTTTGGTGCCTCAATCGCAACAAACTAGTGTGAAAAAAGTTTTGTAGAAACTGCTGAAAGAAGAGTACCTATTGCAAGTGGTACAATTAGTGTTAACAAAAATATGTTGTCAATAATGAGCTAATAATAATAAATAAGCTTCTGATAATTGGCAGTAATGCCTCTTACCGTTACTTGACATTTGAACGGTCTTTCTGAGGAATGGACATGCTTCACGTGGCAGCTCAGGTGGTCTGGCCTAGATGGACAAAAGAAAAAAGAAACATTTTAATGTTGGTGTTGGTGAATGATGGAATTGCGCCCTTTCGACATTGCGTCACCCCACTTCTGTGCTTGTTTTGTAAACATTGTGTTTGAGCGGGTGTTGAGGCAAAGTGCAACAGTGACCCCTCCAGGTGAGTGCATAAGTAAGGGTGGGGGCAGGATGCTTATTGTGGCAGAGATTGTAGCTGGATTAGGTCAATAGTGCATTCGTCCAATGGAGAGCACTAAAAACTGTAAAAACTAAAAACTAAAACTTTCTAGTGATGAAGAGCTAGCTACAGTCATGCTACACTTGTAAGTTAACTTTCGATGCCATTACCATGCTGTTTAGCATCAGCATACAGCTAGCCAGCAAAGTTAGGTTTTGCTAAAAACAAACTGTTTACATTCTGGGTACGGTACATGTTTTTGTAATTCCGCTTGCACCGCCGCAAGAGGCTGCGCACAAGCAGAAGTCGCAAATTGTAGCTTTAAGTGCAGATTGTCTGCTTTTGTTTGGAGGGTATTTTCACTTCTAGCAAAACTACAAGGAACTACAGCCCTTAAGGTACATGGGTACACCTCAGGATACCAGTAGTCAATTTCCAGTTTTTATTGTGATTTCTAAAAGTCTGTAACATATAAACATCAGTCTCATTATTCTCTTTCTAGTAGGGAAGTATTTCCCAAAAACATTTTCCTTTTTTCAATAAAGGCTAAATCTCAAGCAGTGTTTCCTCCAAGTTTGCTAAGGAACTTCACGCATGATGCATAGACCTCTCTCTACAGCCCATCAAATTTACTTAAGTCAAATTTTTTTGCTGTTCTTGCGTTATTGATAATAGTTCAGCATCTGCAAGTGCATTTCATTTGTGCAGCATGAAACCAAGTTGTCCCAACTTTAAGTTAGTTGAGGATGTATTGAAAAATTAAATAGGCCTACACTTCAAAGATAATTTATGATTTATTGTTTGTATTATACCGCTACGATTGTTTATATTATATCTGCTGCAAACATACAAAATTCCTGTTCTACCATTATACCTTTAAAAAATACCACCCCTACCAAAAATACTAAATTGAACTGAAAATAAATAAAAAAGTAAACTAAACATTTGTAAAAACTAAACTATAACTACCAAACCCACACTGAAAACAAACTAAAACTATGCTGAAAGTGAAATAAAAATCACAAACTATATAGAAATAAAAAATGACATATCCAATAACTCTGCTTGGTACACAGGGCTAAAAGATCATTGTAAAATTTTGGGAGCACCACATGTGCACAAGCATAATAATACACACTATACTAACACTAATGTGCGAGTTTGCTATACAGTGGAAGTACATTGTCTGTTGTAGCAAACTAATGTGTTCTTTTTGCTTTAATAGTGAGGGGGTAAAAAAAAAACTGTCCCTAAAATTGCAGTCACTGGTGGTTGATTCAATCATGAACCATAAACCATGCACCAACCAGAGTTGGTGTGTTTTTATATTCTTTTCCACTTTTTTTTCTCTCAGAATGCACTGAAAATTTAGCAATACACTATATTGATGTGTGTATTATTACTTTTCCCAGGTCACTGACATTGCCTCCAGACAGATGTAGAACCATAATGAGAATTTCCAGGATCCTGGTTAGCAATGTTAATTCCTAGGCAGAATATCTTGAATATTTTGCTGTTCATCTATAGTAATAAAACTGAATCTAAAAAAACACAAATAAATGAACGTTGACATTCAGCACTTTATCCGTAACACACACGACTATCCGTATACTACTTATGGAGTTCACTGTATATCAGTGGTTACAAGAACACAGATGCACACAGCTACTCCCCTTTTGACCTTTACAGTGAAACTCCAGCATTCACAAATCCTACTTGGCACACATCCCCCTATGTCAGCTTGTTAGTTCTAGTGAAGCTGTGCGCTGAATCATGTTAGAAGTGCCATAATGGAGTGAGTAAGGGCAACAGCACTGGCAGCTGCTCCTAAACCGGAAAGTTTCACGCTGCTGGTGTTTTTTTTTTCTTCTTTTTTTTTTTTTTTACAAATGAGAGGCGTCAAGTGGAATCTTCTCAGTGGTGCCATGAACCGGAATCATGTGGGTTTTTTTTTTTTTTTGTCCCAGTGAGGAGGAGAGCAGACTCCAGACAGTGCCTGCCTGCAGAACTGGCTGAGTAGCAGTGACTCAGTGCCCTGTTATTCAGTCCCCACTCTCACTTTCCAGTATGCTGATGAATCCCTATCCCACGTCACTGTGTTGGAAGCGTGCCTAAAACTGCCCTGAACAGTACAGCGCTAATGTTACAGCTTGGCCAGGGTGCACCCAGTTTACTTCTGTATGAGCAACAGAAATAAATTCCCTAAAAATGACAACAACCTTCCGGTGAGCCTCCTCAGTGACCCAACGGTCTACAAAAAGGACCCATATTCAATGCACAATCTATTCAGCTCTTTATTACTCATCATGCAAGTGAATCACATAGAGCTGCAACGATTAATCGATTAATCGATTAGTTGTCAACTATTAAATTAATCGGCAACTATTTTGATAATCGATTAATCGGTTGGAGTAATTTTTTAAGAAAAATAAGTCAAAATTCTCTGATTCCAGCTTCTTAAATGTGAATATTTTCTGGTTTCTTTACTCCTCTACGACAGTAAACTGAATATCTTTGGGTTGTGGACAAAACAAGACATTTGAGGACGTCATCTTGGGCTTTGGGAAACACTTTTTTTTTCACATTTTTCACCATTTTCTGACATTTTATAGACCAAACAACTAATCGATTAATAGAGAAAAATAATCGACAGATTAATCGACAATGAAAATAATCGTTAGTTGCAGCCCTAGAATCACATCACTACATTACATGACATTGCTACAGTGGCATAAATACTGAAAGAAGGCAATTTATGGTGCAAACACTACTAAGGTAAAGGGTTCAATTCCCGCTGCGGCCGCCCATGCTAAAAATGTATGCGCTCATACATTTATAGCATATAAGGGGAGTGGGGGTGTCAGTGGGGGGTGGAGGGGAGAAGCATATGTTACTGGTCATGTTGCGTGGAGGCACTAAACTTTTCTGGTGTTATCAACTACCAATATTCTCTGTCAGGTCAATTTTGATTTACAAATCAAAACTGAATCACAGTTTGGCAGATACTTTGACTTAAAAAAAACAAACAAAAAAAACCAAAACATTAACATTTTTGTGTTATTCTATGAAATATTTATTCGCCACATAGTAAATATGAGAAAAGGTCAGTGTTGACCTGAACATCACTAGGAGGCTAATGGAATTCCCTGGGGAAAGAGATGCTGTGACAAGCTGGCGGGAACCGCAAAGTGACAAGTGACGCTTCCCCCCTCCATTAATACACTAGCACTAGTGCTCTCTCATGTGCGACTGTTTAAACATGCGGTTGAATCTGGGAGGGGTGGGGGGAGTGGGGGTTGGGGTTATAAAAAGGTACTGAGTCCAAACAGTTTAATACAACTATAAATCAGAAAGCAAAGCGATGGGAACCTACATGGACAATAGATCATATAATCACGCTTCTGTATGAACCAATAATACAGAAAAAAAATTGTTGAGTAGTGGTAAAATGTAGGCTAGATTTTAGGTGAGAGAGCAAAGGAAAGAATGGAGAAGAGAGCAGGGAAGAAGGAGAGGGAGCAGGGTTCATGCTGGCTGCTTTTATAATTGTATAACAGCTTTACTGTTTGCACAGGACTGAAAAACTGCACTGATGCTGAATTTTTTTTTTTTCCATACAGCAAGTGTAAGCTTTTGGCTGGTTATGTGGTAGCTTTACTGTTTGTACTGAAGTGCAATGCTTGCACTGATGCTGCTGGAAATCATCATATTTTGAGGAAAAATTAGGAATTGGTCTAATAAATGAATAATTTGATTTCATTTTTTGATACAGCTGTCAAAGGCTATTACTTTTCAAGGTGTACTTTAGTAGTACACCTAATGTGAAGGACATAAAAATGGTACCATTTAATATTATGCTGCATATCATATTGTTATTACAGTATCCAACAAATTAAATGCACATTGTGCATTTTCTCCATATTGTGCAAGCCTATTCTCAATGCATGTGTGTGTTAGCTGTATAACCTTCAGAATAAATTGGCCATTGTTCCCCTTTAAGAAATGCCACCTATTTCTTATGAGTGAATATCAATCAAAATCAAAATGTACCCGTATCCCTGGTGTGTTCACATATTAAGAGCCATAACTGAGATGCAACATAGTCAAGGTACATAAATGTGTTGCATGAAGTCTTGAGCCTACCTGGAAAAGCCTTTCCCACACACAGAACATACGTAGGGCTTGTGGACTCCTCCGTCATGAGAGCGAACGTGGTACGTCATGCGGTCCTTCCTTTTAAAGCGCTGCTGGCAGATGGGGCACTCGAAGGGCTTCTCATCTGAATGGGACAGCTTGTGGCGGTTCAGGTGGTAGACGTCACGAAAGGCCTTGCCACACATCTCACACCCGTGGTTTTTCTTGACGGGTTTGGCGGGCTTCTTGGCGGCATTTGGCTGTGGCACATTGCCCATCGTGGACGGGGTCATGATACTTGTGCCTGAGGAGACGGAGGTGGTTGCCGTGGTGAGGATACCTGCGACCGTGGAGATGTAGGAGGGGTTGGCGCTGTTCTCTCGTGGCATGGTGGAGATCATGGGCACCATGGTGGGGGCTGTCTGGGCAGTCTTCTTGGGCCGTGACACCATCTTGATGCCCGTGTGGCAGGACTCGTGGCGCCGCAGGTGGTAGCTGTCACGGAAGGCCTTGTTGCAGTAGCCGCAGATGAAGGGAGTTTTGCTCTTGTGTTCCTTCTTTATCACAGGCACTGGTGGCCGCACACCCCCTCCGCTCACCACATTGTCTTTCAGAAGATCGGCGGCGCTGACAGGGGGCTTGTGGTCCATGGGGATGGGCAGGACAGGCTTCTGGTCAATTTGCTCAGCTCCTGCATTAAGAAGTGGGAGCAGGCTGTTCTGGGCCACCTGGTGCTGGTGGTGGAGGGCTTCATTGGCCTGCTGTTGGAACACACACACACACACAACATAACTTAATATTTGGGTGGGCCAAACAATAACAATTATCTAAATATTTAAAGTCCAACAAGAAACTGCATTGTAAACTGTCAAACATATATGCCATTGAAAAGAGTCCAAACACCACAACCTATTTTCACTGGTTACAGTTCAACTTATCCAATCATATCAGGATGCATTAAGTGAAAGAATGCACAAAAATTTGATTTTGCTCACAATGCTATTGGATCTTCAAAATCAGATATGGATACATGGTCAGGCTTGCATGGTGATTGAAATTCTATGTAGTCTGGACACAGTCCAGCTACAATGCACATACAAACAATGTAAAGCAATGGAGACAGAGTGGGAAAAAGTAATGCAGACACAGATCTCAAAAATCATGTCAAAACGACAAGTATAATGATAGCCATTTGAGCTGTATTCTTATTTAGAGCAGTGATTTTCAAGCTAGGGGTTGCAATTAGCTGTGAGTCCCAGAGGAGGACTAGGTGGGTGGGAGGAAGAAGGAAAAAATAAGTTAAAGTGTGTTGAAGCTAGGCTACTTCCCCATCAAAGACAGTTTGTGATTAACGCGTCTTTTTTCCTTGTTATTAACAAAAATTCCATAACCATACGGGGAGATGAATTCCAGACATGTACCTTGATGGCTAATATTAATTTAATGAGAGCATTAAGGCACTACCACATCCCATGACACTGAAGGGTGAACACTTATTAATGTTGCATAAATGTCACTCCAAAACAGATTACAGCATCCATTAAAGTATACACTCAATATTGGGCGTAGAAAAATTGTTTAATTCAGTCTGAGACAGCATGAACCCCCCACTTTGCATCAGGCTGTCAAATCCAATCCCTGTAAAAAGATTGCCAAAACCAACCAAAAATGTTATTGACATCTGTGCCACCACTGGAAAAGTCAGGGGCTCACTTAATACTGAACCACAGTATTGTCTAGGTAGCACTCCATCTGACAAGTCCCATGAAAACAACAAGGTTAGTAACTAGCTAACTACAGCAGCAGAAATGGGCACTGGATCTGTCAGTAATGCGGTAGACACACAGCATGCCACTACTGCAGAAGAATCCAAATCTGCTGGATGAAAAATGATCCCATCATGATGGTGCTGATTCATCATGTGACTGCAAAGCAAGCCTGCCAAATTAGAGGCAGGGTAGAGTCCAGTTTAACTACCAGGAAGGCTTTGCACAGCAAGCCATACGCTCAGTTAAACAGGAGGAGACAAGGTGTTTTCACAGCAGCTCAGTGAAAGAGTGAAGTTCACATGGGCACCACAAAAAACTACAGGTAGCCAAACAGGACAAAACAACAGGGATAACAGACACAAACATACACACTTGCTTTTCTGTCTGGGTACGTGGCCTCCTACATGAACTGTTATCTGTGGTCTTGGGGTGTTACAGGTGAAAACCACAGCCCACTCTATCACCACCTCACAATGGGGGTGGACTGGTTGGGTGCAATTAGTAGTAGCAACAACCACAGGAAGTCGCTGAGTTAGGTTTCACTCATATAAGTAATCTAGTCTCCTGACTGGGGAGGTCAGACACAATTTACATATCTTGCCGCAGCCATGATCCAAAACAAAATTGGGAATTATTTCCAAGAGAACTTGCTAGAATAATCTGGCAGTTCCAAATGAAAATCGCTCATGGCATTTTTTCTGGGCAGGTTCCCCGCTGAGGGAGAAGGTTAGTGACGTCAAACAGTTGAGCTACTCACACCCATCAACAAGCACACAGATAAGCACACACAGAGCTGCAAATACTGCATCTGCAGGGATGGATATTAATAAGAGTTAATCGATCCCTGTTAATTCAGATTCCTCAATTATTCTGGCTAGATTTACAGCTTGAAACTGAGGTAACAAGGAAAGAAAACTACTACTCCTTCTAACTCTTTATTCACTTTTATAATATCTTTATAGAGCACTCTTTGCTAAAGGCTTTTGGTAAAATTTAAAATCCTATGCAAATACATTTTTTAAATCCTACCTAAACATAACATTTAACACTGTCCTTTAAGTAATGAAACAGACAGTCAAGACAACTTTGTTGTCTTCCACAAGCACAAAAGGACAAGGTGAAATGCTTGACCTTTCCCTTTGAGGCTCAATCATCCATCCAAGACGGTCAGCCAAGAAAGGACTTCCAAGAAAAGAAAAATGAACCAGACAATGTCCTCCTTATGTCATCTACCCTATTGTGAAAGACACAAATCTGAGCAGTGATGCACTCAGGGCTCAGCAGGGGATCTTTGTATACACATCTTCACTGATTTGGCTCCTCTATTCATGGGACAAGGACATTGTTTATCCACACACCACTCAGCTAAACTAGCTGTCATTCTCTCATACGCAATGGGACCTGGGAACTCACTGAAAATGCCACCAAGCCCACCCAGCCATTTGTCTGAGCACCTGCTCACACTTGCCACCTTCCAGGATTAGTCGTCATTGTGCCACCACTTGCCCGACTGCTGGCACACCAGGGGTGGGAGTGCTTTATGTTTGGGTGGGGGGATTCCAGTCGGGAACCCTCTTTGTGAAGCTTGTGAACAGCAGACATGGCCACTACAGACAGCCTGGCCCCTATACAGAGGTGCAGGGCCTGAAGGCTGCTGTGCCTTCATGCAGCTCTGACCATTTTGACACAAATGCGCTCTGACAACTGGGGTCGCTCCCTCATAAATAACATCAAAATGGAGGGAGTGTCCTGATGGCTCCACAGGCCATTGTAGGTTTGAGTTGAGCTCATGGTCTGAGTCACATTATGCACTGTCTCTCTTCCATCTTTTCTACTCTCCACTACTTGTCTAGTGAAAACAATCCAAATTTTTACATAAAAAAAAAAAAATCTAGAATCATTTACAACATCAAAATGGAAGGCGAGAGAGGAGACAACACTGGGGCCAAAAATACAACAAAATTCAACAGTCAATGGTTTCGATTTACAAAGGGGGGATAAAATCCAATTTCCTTTTTGCGCTAAATCCAAACTTTTTTCACCAAGTGTCAGATCTTGTGCTAGGCAGTTCACCAGTTTTGTTTGCCAGCTATGAAAGCCTCAGTCTTTGCCACTACTTTTTATAAGTTTGTAGTTTGTTTTGAGTCTGCTCAGTTAACAAGAGCTCTCACAAAACTGAACATCATCACTTTTGTAATGTTAAAATCCTTTTGGTGTTTTCTCACAGCCTATCAAACTACATGTGAATGTTACAGGGACTCAGTGACCTGCTTGTTGATTCTGTGGGACCTAAGTGAAGGCATTTCAAATCTGCTAGGAGCGAGCAAAATTTTGAGAAGAAATGATATTTGGATATAGCCTATTCATTATTTCACCTGGGCCTGGACAGGGTCATATAGGAGGAGGTTATTTTGGCCTTTAACTAAGCTGTTCACCATGCCATCTTGCTGCCAACAACATTGAAATCAATGAGTAAAAACCTCCAGAGGTGAGAGGCGTTTAGCATGACTCATACAACAACCCACTGCAAGTATTCCTGTCAGGAACAGGGAATTGATACAAACAGTTGGAGATGTACTGCTGTTTAAGATCTATAAAAATTCTGTTCCCTGGGAGCAAAAATAGCTCTCCTGTTGCAAGGAAATATTTTACAAACACCTTTGAACTTAAGGCCCCAACTGTGATATCATATAGAGGCAAAATGCTCCAATGGAATGACGCCAGTAAATAGAGAAGCAACATTTTGGCTAACATACATCCTATGATGTAGCATAATTATGGCACAGACTGATCAATCAATGTCTGACATTTCACATCTGTAATAAAAATCGCTGATTTTGACTGACCTAAAAAAAAAAAAACTAGGCTAATTTTTGTATCCCAACAAGAGATTGGAAATGATACCACCACCAAACTTCATCACAGTGTGGTAAAAATAATTTCCCACAATTTATGCGTCTGTTATTAATTGAGCAATATCTGCTTAAAGCCCCTAGTTGTAGAATATTTAAATCAATATATCATTGTTATTAATTTTGATAGCATAGTATAATGACTGTAGAAAAAGGACACCATCGCGGTGTAAATTGATTAAGTCTGGGCGTGTTTATTCTATTTGTCCGGGGGTATGATTTTGGTGCGAAATGTGCAGGACTGACTCATGACAAAAAGACAGACCCTCAACCAAAACAGAAAAAGGACTCGCTTTGCAAGTGGTATAGGTGATGCAAGTGGCGAGTCATCTTTGCGACAGTGGTTAAACACTACCACTAAGGGACTCAGGGGTTCGCCAAAGTCATCAAGTTTCAAATTCTACTGGTAGCAGCTTTAATAAAAGGAAGTTAATTCAATTATTGTTTTTTTTTTTTTACTTGAAAGGCACTTTAAATCATGCAACAGAGAAGAGTGTCTCATCACCCTAATTGAGATGCCCTAGATTCGCTGTATACCCAATGTCATTTCCACACGTGTGCCTGTTTCCTATTGGTTTAGCATCATTGTAAGATAATAAAAGGACAATGTTAAGTTATTCACAAATACATTTTTGCCATCATTGACAAGAAACGCTGTGCAGCTGCAGAAAATGGGATTCAGCTGATAAGGGTTTTGAATGCCCATAATGATACTGATAGTAGAGTGAAGCTGCTGATTTACATTTCACTATCATAAAAAATTCCCCCCAAAATTACAAGTATTCAGCGTTCAAAAAATAACATATGGATGCATACTTGTGTGAAATCTGATTAAAAGGTTGCATTAGAGTCAGTTCAGGTTAAGGGGCTTCCCATAGACATAGTGTAGTATAGATCAATTATACAATATCTAATCATACAAACTGTATTATATTCATATATATATTGCAGTGGACAATACTGAACTGGCTGATACAATTTTTAATAAAAGGCCAATATTGGTTTGTCATATTGACAAACTGATGTAGCAGTCCAACTCTCAACATGACGCTATTGCTATAAGCTATAGCTGATTGTTGGACACACAGTATGGGCAAAAGGTAGTCAAAGACTTTTGTTTAAACAGGTGTCTTGATAACATTCAGAGGTTAAACACTACTGAACCTTCGAACCCCATAATGTGATGACAGCCCTATTACAAGAAAGAACTCCTGTGATGAAAGAAACCTGTGATGCTCAATGCATCTTTATCTGTCATAAAGTGTTGTAATTAAATTTTTTGGTGTGTTCACTTTCCCTCAACTTGCCTCATCAACATCTGCTTTAGTGATTTCCTTCATTTCCACAATGACTTTCGACAACTTTCTGAGAACAGGCATGAACTTATTGCCTTCAGCTGTTTTATGTATAGGTGGAGAGAGCAACAGCGATAGCGGCACAAGAGTTTTTCCAGCAGAGAAAAAGTGAGAGTCGCTCCCCTTACTCAAAACACATGTCTTGTGGCTGCATTGTGTTATGGTCTATTGAGGCTAGTGCCGGTGGAGAAATTGGTATCTCTTCCTCTTCTACGATGGATTTCTCCCTGTATGACTGTTGAATGTCAGGGCAAAATGGGGAGTGGGGAAGCTTTTGCTCTTTGATTCTGAGGGACTGACACCAAAACCTGGCATTTACCACTGATGTTTAAGATAGCTGAAATATTTTCTGCTATCAAACTCCATTGCCTGTGTTCGGCGAGTTATGAATAAGAGAAATACCACCAAACAACAAAATGGGCCCAGAATTGCAAGGTACATCGCCAATAGCTGTTTTTAAAGCTGCCTCCTTTATGTTGAACTGTCACATTGAATGGACACCTAAAACCTTTTATAAAAAAAACCTTTGGCCATTTTAGTCTCCAGAGTAAGCCAAACGTCACTTCGAGACCATTTTAGAAACAAGTAGCAGGCATAGACGGATTATGTTCTCACTTGCTGTGGCTCTCACTTGTGCACACTCCAACTTCTCTCTTACCATCTCCCTGTCTCTTTGCAGCAATACTTGCATATCCCTGCACATCCAGAGCCAAATTAGTAACCTGATTCACCGGGGCACTTTGCAATGTCATGGTAATAATAATAATAATAATGATAATAATAGTAATAATGATAACTAAATCAATAAAAGGATCCAAAGCCATAAAATTATAATATTCACTTGTGCACTTATAGTAGCGAAAAGTTGTTAATTTCCAATGCACCTTACTGTCCCATTAATCAGATAAGAGATTTATGGGACATATCTAGAAATTACAACAAACTTTGAGTAGAAATTTAAAGAAATACTCTTGTTCAACTTTCACGCAAGTCAATGAAAAAAATAAAGAAATGAACACTCATTAAGGAAAGGCTAATTGGTCAGTGACCTAAAATTGTCCCCCAGCCCAAATTTAAATCAACGTATTATCTAAACTTTTGGCTCAGGCTGACTATTAGCAGAATGGAAGCAATAATCTGAAAGCACAAATTAAGATCATAGGTCAGCTCTGCCGTTTATGTAAATGAGAATTATGGCTTGTAAAATCTTGTCATGCTTTTGCATCTCTTATCGCCTCTCAACACAGAACTACACCTAATTTTGCTTTACTCTGACAAAAACTTTCAGTGCCAGTCTCTGAATGTGAGATGTCCCTGCAGTAAAATTTCCCTCTGGTGCAGAATTCAAATGTACAGAGCCTTTCCCCCCAAAACAACAGGGGAAAGACATGTGATTAGGACACTACTCAAGTTTGTCGACACAATAATACGGACAATTTGATGAGCTTTATTGATGCAATACTTAATAAAGGACAAATCAATAATCAGTTATTAATGAACACCTCTAAACTCTAGATAATAGCCTTTTATGATGGAAACAACGCACAGGACTCAAAACTTGTGGCAACACTAGCAATGCCTATGCTGGTTGCTGTAGCAGACACCAATAACTCTTGCAGTCCAACAAATTGATAGAAATATAAACATACAAGTATCCATCTCCTTTGAAGTCAACTTACCACCAAGCACCTAAAAATATTAAGATGTTAGTGCCAACTGTTGGTACCAAAGATTTCATTACCATTGCTTTTGTCCCAGCCAAACACTGTAAGGGTAACTGTACTCAGCTTCACTGAATGATAAAGGAACAATGTGAGGTACATAGCCTAATACATGCAAGGCTTCTGGCTACATGCCAGATACAACAAACCGCATTGCCAATGCACCTTTTTCATCTGGAAGGAATAACAGCCAAATATGTGATTTAGCTATCAAACAGGCTCTGTTAGCCAAGCAAAATGCAACTAATGCCACAACACACTGAAAGAGTCTGAATCAACGACTGCCATCAATGGCCATGGGAAGTATGCCTAATTTTGTTACAGATAAATGATAAATACCTTGACTTACTATTTGCATTCTTGCTAAAACTAGCTTGACTCAGACAAAGCAGTACTAATGTTAACACTGAAACATTAACATTAGCTTGTGTAGCGACTCCCTTTTTCCACACTTCCTTTTAGTGCCATCTTAGGTGAGAAAGATCAAACCTGGCTAACATGGCAATTCTAATTCAAGCAATCGTCCTTTTGGCACTTGTATCAACACTAGTCCACCTTCTCCCCTGTGTGATCCTCTTGACTGCCTCTCCTGTAGTGATCACACCACTAGCCTGGTAATGGGACACAGTTCCAGTTGTGTCTGACTTCCACCCATGCCTCCCCTCCGTTTCCCATCTCAGTGCTCCCTCTCAACATCAGTTTGATACATTTTATCATTATCATGTTTACTAGATCAATTCATAGATTGTCTAGATATGAATTCTTATAAAGTAATTCTTATATAAAGTAAAACTTTTTCAACAAAAGAGGTCACAAAGCATTTAAAATATTATTGATTGGTTATGGGTATGGAATTCAAGGTACAGATGTCTGCATCACCACTGAAAACTCCTGAACAATACAGTACTCTTAACCCAACTGTTGCAGGTTTCTGATTTAAGCAATTACATACAATGGTTAGTACATTAAAAGTATGTACTTAAGTGCAAGTACGGTATATACTTAATGGTCAGAAACTCACTCTCCATTTTTGATAGCTTTCTAAAAATGAACTGAAAAGCCAATCTTTTTCTGAATAGAAGTGTATAACTCCAATTTAGGTTACTGGGTGAGCAGATTGTTTGAAATCTAAAAGGCATAGTTGATGTGCAACACAGGCATTCGTTTCCGCCACAAAACTTTTAAAAGAAAGCACACAAACCAACATTTATTACAAAACATGTCTCAAAGTTTAAATTTAGTTGACTGACCACTGCATGAAACAAAAAGCAATATTGGCAAAAACATGGCAACGATAATATAAAAACAGGTTGATGGCAAAATTAAATAGGGAATGCTGCTGAACCGCTGGAAAATTCCTTCAAAAAGTTATTCTCGTGAGGAGTCCCCCAAAAGCACCATGTCATAGCCTAGTGACGCACAGCTCCAAATCCAATAATTTGGGAAATACATTTAAGATATGTGGAAATTGACCTGAGGGAGCACCTACGATGATTTCCTTGGGACACACATTTCCTCATTTGATACCCCTCTCCCCTAAAAACTGTTCATTTGCTGTAAAAGTAACAGTTCCAGGTCAGTCTTGCTCTCCGACTCCCTAGTTTTTACATTTTTCATGTTAACAAATACTAGCTCAAATCCAAACGCTAGGCCATGTGAATAAAACATCTAATTTCTTTAATTGAACAATATCCCCCCCTTAATACATAATGGAACCACCAAACCGTGACAGATGTCATACATTCTCAACTGCATGACTCACTTTCTGGCTGAAAATGAGTTTGTCAATGGCGCATTGAGCACGTAATCTCGGATTGTGGTCAAATCTGTGCGTTCATTGCTAGTATTAGCAAACATTATGTGCATAGTTTGAATTCCTTTCCACCACGATCACCGAAATAAATTGCTGAGAGCTACTGGCGACCGCTGGATATCAAGCCATATAGTTTAGCCGGTTCTCTTACCTAAATTGAGCTAATTTAGCTGGCAAGTTTGGTTAACGCAGCTAAAACGTCGTTAGCTAACTTGGCTAGTTACGGTCGAACCGGCTGAGGGAAGCGGAAAGTTCAACGCTGACTTGCGAATTGCCGTTAGGTTATTATCAGCTGCTACGATTTGCAAGTAAAGAAGCAGCTAACGTTTACTACGATTAGTTGCATTAAAGCTAAATTAGCAATGATAATAGCAGCTCTTAAAGTGCTAATGTTAGCTAGCGTTACACCTCATTATCAGACGGCGAATGATCAAGCCTTCAGTCAAAGAAAAAACAGGTCTGTCTCGATTGTAACGGTGCAGTGGCGTCTCCAGCCTTACTTCAAATGATCCCGCATGTTTTGCTGGCTTTGATTTAGCAAACAAACTTAGAAATCACAAACCCTGCCGAGTTATCCAATAACCATAGTCGATAAATGTGTATAATTTAGAAAGATGATCCTAATTTTCAAACACAGAGAGGAGAACTGATTTTTTTTTTCTAGCGTCATGCCCAAGCCTCACAGCTGGAAGCCTGGATTCATATACCATTGTTTTGCTTGGTTAGTTGATCTTAGCGTTACACATTTGAAAACTGGTTTTACCGCTAAGGTATCCGGCGTGGTCATTTTCAAATTGTTTTGCGAACTGTCCTACTTTCAAGTTATAAGAGTCAACTTACTTGAAAAAGAAACGTACTCCAGCTCGGCTCCATTTCCACACTTATAAAATTCTGTAGGAAACCTAGAAGAAGCCTACAACAAAGCAACCAAACATGGCAGCTGAAACAACTTCCGGTAACCTCGCGGACAGAACCACTTCATATACTATTTAGGGGGACCTGGTACATTTATTATGTTAAAGCATGTGTGGAATGGTTCATACAGCTCAAGAAAAACATCGAATGTGCCAAATTATAAATTAAAATGTGAAATGTCTTTGCAGGAAATGTATGAGGCGTTTATCTCCTACCACGGGACTAATGTGATGTACTTGGATTTGTATACACCCCTATTATGGTTTTACTGTGATTCTGTAAGGGGCATTCATTATAGTCGACCACTGTCGCATGTGGCTAGGATGCGATTGTGTTAAAGCAACACTCCTTCATTCATCAAACATACTGTAGCCTATATCAAAGATATGGGTTTATAAATGCTTTAATATATATTGCAAACACTTTCTCCTAATGTTTTGAATTTGTTTCAGTTTAACAGAAGCAATACATAATCCGTGTATGCAACAGTTTCATTTTCATTCATAAGACAAAGTCAGCAACAGAGCCGATGAGTCTACATGATGCTACAAAAACACAGATTTAGCACACTCCTTGACGGGTGTTTTTGAAAATTAAAAGAAACGTCATCTTAACACCAACACTGAACACTGAAAAATTTAAACTATAGCTACATATCCTTTGGTTAATAATATTACACACATATTATTTATGTATTTTTTTGTATTTATATGGTATAACTGAATAAGTAAGATATTTACATTTTTTAATATTATTGATTGTTGATTGGTCATTTTCCCATTGCAAATGCAAAATAATTTCTCTTGAACAAGTGGATGAGCTTTGCTGGAACAATTGTTTTTAAATATCTCTCACAACAAGATCTAAGTAATCTAACAATACATTTTGCCATGATAGGCCTACCACAGGAGATAGATAGATAGATAAATAGACAGACAGACAGACAGACAGACAGAGAGACAGATAGATAGATAGATAGATAGATAGATAGATAAAAATACCATACCAAGTACTATAAGGTCAC